>NC_044392.1:86431833-86676833 GCF_006542625.1 Nomascus leucogenys
AATTAGAAGAGAAAAAGTGTGAGACCAAACTTCAGGTTCACCAGTTAGGACAGTAGTCTCTAAACTTGGATACATAGACATGACCGATTGTACAAGACGATCCGTTAGAGTATGAGAAGAAAACACTACAGCTTCTATATAGTCTTTTTTGTTTTGTTTTGTTTTTTGAGACGGAGTCTCGCTCTGTCGCCCAGGCTGGAGTGCAGTGGTGCGATCTCGGCTCACTGCAAGCTGCGCCTCCCGGGTTCACGTCATTCTCCTGCCTCTCAGTCTCTCCAGTAGCTGGGACTACAGGCGCCCGCCACCACGCCCGGCTAATCTTTTTTTTTTTTTTTTTTTTTTTTTTTTTTTTTTGTATTTTTAGAGATGGGGTTTCACCATGTTAGCCAGGATGGTCTCGATCTCCTGACCTCGTCATCCGCCTGCCTCAGCCTCCCAAAGTGCTGGGATTACAGGCGTGAGCCACCAAGCCTGGCCAGCTTCTTATATATTCTTATTGTCTACATGTATAATAAGAATGCAATTAACCTTTACTAAGATGTAATAAACAGATTTAAACGGTTCTCAGTCTGTGTTTCAGAGGACCACATGTTATGTAACTAACTGTCCCTGGGAGAAGGATCATGATTCTATAAGGTAAAATGGTTAATAGAGTTATCTTCAACCCATTTGTTCATTTTCAGTATATTGCAGTGTATACTAATTTATATATGGCCAGTGACATAAATATAGGTTGTGTTATCAGGATTTTAGCTAAATTAACTCTCCCTAAATGGACAAGTGGCTCACACATTTTCTGGCCAAGAAATAATGCTGATTGTAATGTAAGCCCAGATTAGTATGAGGAAAGTCTAAAGCTGACACTTCCACTTACAGAATAAACTATTTCCATGAGCTGAAAGCAATGAAGATCTATTTGGCTTTTCCAATAATTCTTCCAAACTGAATATTTAAAGTCAAGAAAAATTACTTGAAAATATGGACTTATCATGTACAATCATAACAATAAACCCCAAATGGAAAATATGCCTTGAGATATTAGCTAATGATCTTAAAAATAATATTGATTTCATTCTCTCATTTTTATAATTTTATATTTTGTACATAGATTTTAATATATAGTCAGAGAGTATGAGGTAATATAATTGCTACATAAAACATATAGAGAAAGATGGTTGGTTTTCTGATATTTTGAGGTTTTCACAGATAAGAATGAGCCATCAACAGGATTTGAAGAGTGCTGAGTTAAGGGGTGGGGGGATCTAAGCAGTCAGAATGGATTGCCATTGCTTACATCTCTTTTCCATACTAGCTGAGAAAGTTGTTCTTTGTATTTCTCTGTGTAATACATCCTTGAAAATAAAGCCACAATCTCCTCATCACACTATTGATTACATTATTGAAATTTAGTCTCTGAGCCATAATAAGGTACAGAGGTGAAATAAGAAATTTTAGCAATGTGATGATTTTATTAAATGTTTGAGAGCCTTAGTGCTAGAAATTAAAAGTGCAATCATTGGTTCTAGTTTCACAGACCATTAAACAAACAACTGTTTCTGTTTGGACTATTTTATTTGATTCAGGTAACATAAAAGACTTTCATAACAAGAAATCCATGAAGAAAAGTTGACTTGTCCCATACTTGTCAATATGCCTCCATTTAATCATGCAAACTTTCATAGGAATAATATAGCAATATATTGCAAGCTGTGACATTTATGCCAGAATATTGGTCATCCTTAAGATTCATGAATCTTCCCTTTCTACTTTTTTGCCCTCTGTTTGTTCTGGGTGACTGGAGAGCACAGTCTTCACCAGCAATCTTAGAGTTAAAGGTTTATGGGGTAAATCCAAAATGGAAACTGTAGCGCAAACTCCATTTACTTTCAGTGCTTGAATCGCTTTCAATGGATTGCAATTCCCAGCATGTTAAGGGCTGAGGGAAAATAGTGACAATACACTCAGTATAACCCAAAACTAAACCTTCAAAGACTCTGTTACTTAGGCATATATAACAATATCTAAGAATTAGGTGACGATTGATAAATGAAATGACTACAAAATTTAAAGAGAAAGATTTAGAATATGGCAAATTTGGCTTTCATTTAAAAAATAAGTATTCTTCATTTTTCTGGAAAAAAATAACTCTACGAAACTGGAGATAAAAATGAATAGCATTTGCCTGGTGGGTGACATATTATGGGAAATATTTGTGGCATTTAAGATTCTAGGTGGGTTTGGCAAAAGATAGGTAAATCTCAATGTGGAGAAGAAATGTAGTACTGATGGGGCCTGTTTACTGCGGTAGATGAGGTTAAGAAGCTGGGCAATGCTTACAAAAAGCATAGATGTAAGAATGTTGAGAAGCCACCTTTATTGCCCCATTCTAATGATTAACTACCATCAGGGACACATGCAAGTAGTTACAGGAAAAGTTTTACAATCATCACAGGAATTCAGAGGTTTATCTAACCATAAAACGTCTTAACGTGCTTCCCAGTTGGCTCAAGAAGTTGGGGGAAAGAATCCCTCTAAATAAATAATAAATAGTAAATCTACAATTTGCACTTAATTTTTCTAAGACCCAAGCACACTTCTGGGCAGGTCCGACAGTAACAGATATAAAAATCTGGAGACACTATCATTCAGGAAGGACTTTAGCCACTGGGCCAAATATGGGATCCACAATATATGCACTTATTCTTACCAAGGGGAAGAAAAATGCTTTGTTGAATTAACAATACCTTATGTCAACTAGTGAGATGAGAAGGGAGCAAAATAAGGAAGAAAGTCTACAGTCTTCTAATTTGAGGAGGACTTGGAAAGTGAAATAGAAGGGGTAATTATGTCTCATCCAAAGACTACCCATGAGAAGGCCTCAGATGGAACACATTTGGAGTATCAAAAGGCCTCTAAGCAGGAAGTCACGTGCATCAGGGGGCAGTTTTGTGTGTCTACTGCAAACTTTGGATTATGTACAAATCAGTTGTAGTCAAATAGCAATCAATTTCATCTTCAATCTATCTGAACAATTGTATCATGGCAATTAGCTGTGATTTACTTTGTGTTTAAATATGGACTATTTTCTTCTCTATCTTTGTCACTGTTTTCTACCCTTACCAACAATCCCTACACTGAATGAAATAAATTAAAATAAAACCACCTGCACTTGATCTTCTTTACTTCATGCTGAATCACTGACTAGTTTTCCTTCTGCTGGCTTTTGATCCCAAGTGTAACACCAGCCTCTAGTCCCCCTTAGCTACTTTTCTCTCTAAGTCTAGTCTTTGCACCTTCCTGACATTTATGCCTTCTCTTCGTCTGTCTTCTCCTCTTAGTATCATAAGGATCTTCCGGAGGGTTTTCAATTTTTCTTGCACTTCTTGAACCCCTGGCATTTAGTGTCTCTTTTAGATGACATAGTTCTGGTTCAAGAAGTCTCCTTCTGACACCAAAATTTTATGAGCCAGTTCTTGTGCCTTCACCTCAAATACTGGTATCATGCTTTTCTATAAGACATTACAGAAGTCCTGTGTTTGAGCACATTCCAGAATTTATGTCTTAAGAACTTCAGGCACGGGATTTTTTAAAAACTAGACATATACAGAAGGCAATATCTCTTAACTGGACACTTAAGAAACTGCCTTTAGTTTGCTAAAAATGGAACACATAGATGCAGTTGTGGAGAACTCAATTCAGGAAGCAGAAGGAGAAGAGGGTTATAAAGTGTTGTCTGTGTCTTGTGGATGACTAAGGGAACAAAAAAACAGAAAGAAAAACTGCCACCATTTTGACATTCATGGCATATGAGTATAACAATAACCAACTGGGGTATATTCAGTTTCAGGCTCCTCCCACCTCTGGATATTTGATCTCTAAATCTGCCATCTCAGCTTGTGATACTGAAATGGTAGCAACAATGATAAAGGCTAGTGGGTGTAAATTCTCGTGTAAAGCAGACAATATGTGTATTCTAGATGCCAACAGCAAAAAGAGCAAACAAAATTTTAAAGGTAGCAAAAGAAGGTTTAGTGTAAAATAATAATAACTGAATAAGAGGAGGGAGAGAGGACATGCTGCCTGTTTGTTCATGGACTGCTGTTGATGATGTGTATAACAATTCCTGGATTTGGTAGTAGAAAATACACATCTCTGGGAATCAAAACAGAACCTAATTATGAGTGAAACCCAGTGGATTTCCCCTAGTGACCTGGTCCCATTATTGGTGATGTCTGCCTCTATCATTAAGATGTTTGAGAGCCAGCTGCATGATAAGGATTTTGTAAGCTCCAAAAATTGTAAGATATTTGGCATCTCTGCACTTACATCTTCCTGTAATGATATATTTCATTGTTTGGAGAAAGAAGGAGTAGATCCACTTGAAACAAAAGTGGAGAAAGCTTTCAGTGATTTTTATGGTTATGTGTGAATATACATGTGGCAAATTCCGTGGATGAAAGCTTCTTCTGGTATGATCATTCTCTGTTTTTCTCCTTCTGCTTCCCACTTTTCTATTCTTTCTCCTGTTGGCAGTGTTCCTTTTATCTTTCTAACCTCTTTTTTTTTGTTGTTTTGTTTTTTGGGGTTTTTTTTGACAGCGTCTGTCGCTTTGTCGCACAAGCTGGAGAGCAGTGGCATGACCTCAGCTCACTGAGACCTCCACCTCTGAGGTTCAAGCGATTCTTGTGCCTCAACCTCCCAAGTAGCTGGGACTACAGGCGTGTGCCACCACACTTAGCTGATTTTTGTATTTTATTTTTAGTATGGCATTTTTAGTAGAGACGAGGTTTCACCATGTTGGCCAGGCTGGTCTCAAATTCCTGGACCCAAGTGATCCACCCACCTCGGCCTCCCAAAGTGCTGGGATTATAGGCATGAGCCACTGTGCCTGGTTCTTTCTAACCTCTTCATTCTTCCCTCTGAAGAACATAAGATAAACAGAGGTTGACCACTTTGTCCCTTGGGAGGGAAACTTTTTTTTCACAAGTAGGTGATTAACTAACAAATGGACAGGATGTTCGCTCATTTTCCATATCTCTGTATTTCAAAGGTGATCTTACAGGGAACCCAAAGAAGGCAATTGCCAATGTCAAGCAGCTAATATCTAATCTGGCCAGCCCTAAAAGCATTTTATATTAGATTGTTAGTTACTTTCAGCATTCTTTCTGCCTCTAGTCAGATTGAAGTGGTCTGTGCAATAAAACCTAGGATAGCAATATTGTTGAACAGAAACCAACATGCCTCAGTTTAGCTCAAAGCTTCAAGTCTAAGTGTGTATTCTAGAATCAGTGGAAAGCACCTGCTCCTTAGAGCTTGCTGAAGTGCCGGGTCATAATTGGTTTAAATGAAGGAGTTATTAGCCCATGTGTTTTCGGATATTTCTGGAGGAAAAATGAGTCCCTTGGCTCCACAATTCTGGTAGAAGTGAGGGTGATGGTGGTGAAGGTGGTGGTGGTAGTGGAGTGTGTGTGTGTGTGCGTGTGTGTGTGTGTGCATGTGTGTGTATTTATTGCAAACTTATTCTTCACCTAGGAAGTTCTTGGCAGGAATTTAAAATGTAAGGGTTATAAACTAATAAATGTTCTTTGAACAGCACCAGGTTTACAGTCAAGAGAGGGCAGTACATGGCACTATTAAGGATAACAAGAAGAAGAATTCTCTGATGGGAACTCTAATAAATGTAGTAGCATGCTGTAATAAAGAGCACTAGAAAATGGATGAGGTATAACAAAATTATTCATAAAGAGAAATGGAAAAGGATGTCATGCTGAGTGGTTACATGCAGTTATATAGACACTAACAAGGTTATCACTAGAAGCTGAGTGCTAGTACATTCACATATGTTTTCTAACTAGCACAAAGAGAGACCGTTTTTATCCTGGAGAACAGGAGAGCCTGGAGTTAGAGGTGTGCTAAATCTTGCTACTGATTTTTAATAATTCAGAGCCAAATAGCAATAATGGTTCACGTAGGTCAGTTTAATGAACAAAGCAACCTCACTTCAGGTTATTTGATGGAAGGTTCTCTGCCGACTTGCTAACTGGTATACTTTACAGCTATCTACAGGGTTCTTTTTGATATGATATTATCCTCCTCACATACTGCGCTTTCTATACACCAAAATATAATGTGATGCCACGAGTGAGGATGAAAACACTAAAAGAATTTTCAAATGAGCCCATGAGCTCTTGCTCTGAAGCCGCAGTAATGCTAGAAAAACAGAGGCAGCTGCCCTGCTCACATGCCTTGCCAATAAAGTTTTCTAAGAACCACAGTAATTCAAAGAGTTGGTGAGGAAGTCACCTGACAATCCTTGGAGCTAAGGAGAAACATTTACTCGCAGTATCTTCATTATCTGAGACTAATAACCATAAGAGAGCAACAGATTTATGAGATGTTAAATGGATACACTGATTGTAACTAATTTAATAAATACATTGATCAGCAATTATTTTATTGACATGCAGGACCCTCAATTTCTGTAAATTTTCCTTTCACGATAAATTTGAATAGTGCTTTTATTACCCCAATGTGTTTTAAATTCAACCCATGGGAAGAAGTTTTAGCTTAGAGATTTGAGGCATTCAGACTTTTTTTTTTTAAGAGCAAAATCATATCAAGAGATGGCTAGAAGTATCGGTGGCAAAGTCTCAAGCCAATAAAAATCACTGAAAGTATTTTTTCTACTGAAATTGGCCTTTGGGGATTTTCCTTTTAGATTCCATTTTAATTGAAACGCAGAGCCAATTCTATATGACGGGGATGCAAAAAGCCCACTCACATTGGAATTCCTTGCAGAATTCTACAGTTTTGACCACATAACCTTGATTGACCTGAGCGTCACGGTATGAAGACTTGTCTCAGTTTCTCACCTCTTCAGAGTCCTAACATGTTATGTGTTATACTATTTAGAGGTACAGATGATAAAGATTGAGTCATGTGTGGGTTGTTCAGTGTTTTTGCTTTTGGAATATTTCTTCTCTGCTCTTCTCTGACATCTCAGAATACACACTTACACATTCTGGCAGCACTTAGTAAGTAAAGGTCCAGACATGGGTGAGTGGACTCCCTCTGACCCCTTTACACAGAGAGGGCTGTCTTGACGACTAGCTTCACCTAGATGTTCCACAGTGCCACACAATATTCAGTTACATTCAGCCTCTCTGACCAGAGTTTCCTAATGAGTTTGAGGCATGTTTCATCCCTCTCGAGTGCCACTTGCCCTGAATTTATTTAGTGAGTCTCTAGGCCTGGAACAGAGGCAGAGTTCATACTCCCTGGTTATAAATACTATCATTGTATGTGCACTGATTCTCTGAGGTAAGCCACCTACCCAGGGAGGGTTGGGTTTCTTGGAGAGTTTTCACACTGGAGGTATGCCGGAGCTAAAGCATTTATGAATGGAAATCCTGGGGGCAGAGAACTGGGTGTGAGATTCAAACAGAGAGACTGAGTACCTGTTTCTGAAATCATGAAAACAAACCATCCTCTACTCTCCAGGAAGAGCCCTGCACACTGCACACAGGTGGAGCAGGTCACAGCCTTTCTGCTGACAGTAGAGAAGGGTTACATCTCTCCCCCAATACCATTAATTAAACCAATATGGTACAGCTGCAAAATTTACAGTTTACAAGAAAATTAACCCATTTCACCTAATCTGAGCCTCAAAATACCACAGAATATGTATTGTCAACCCCATTTTAAAGGTGAGAAAACCAAGGCTTATAAACTACGAGATTTGTCACCCAGATTTGGTGTGGGAGAGTTGCAGTATGAATTGAGACTTTCTCACTCTACATACTTTGATTTCTGCCTCTGAAAACATATATAGGTCCTTTGACAGGTATTGACAACTTTCCTTAGTTCTTTTTGTAGCTACTTTGGGAAACAAGCAGCAAAATTCTTATGGATGAGGACATAGACAGGTGGACTTTGAAAGAAGCTGGGCAGACTCGTGCCATGACATCAAATCGCAGGGGAGGGCTGGGTAGATTTTTAGGCCTGGGGAAGCCAGTGCACAGGGTCTCAGGGAAGGAGCTGTTAGTCAGTGTTCCTAATAGAGAGAGGAGAGAGGAAGGGAGCTTGGATAAACTCTAAAGACCAACTTCTCCTTCCCAAGTTTGCCTTGGGGAGCAATACAGTGAGAACCGATTAGTGCAGGCCTTAATGCTTGGTATGTGAAAGTGAGTAAGACTTATTGAGGGGAGACTAATGCAAGCAAAGCCTTCATTTCCAAGGAGTAAGTAAAATTCTGCTTGTAAAGATTCCTGATTCCCTATCTGTCTGGGTCATACAGGGCAACAGTTAGCAATGGTAGAACCATGGAACAAATTCCCCTGGAAAGAAGACACTATATCATTGCTACTGGGAGGAAATGCCACACGTAACTTCAGAAGAACTGTTTATATGGTGGAAAATCAATTTTGGAAAATGTAAGCAGTGGCCACAGTGGGGCCCTAGCTGGGATTTGAAATAAACCTTCCTTAAGTAGGACATAATTATTTTCTTTGGTTCCTAAAACATTGGCTTTTATAAGCCATAAAACTATTTATTTAATGCAACCGGCCCTACCCTGTTTATCAAATATAGCTGTAGCCCTAGACATGAAACCCTGGCATTGGCACATAGGCACACATGTGGGTGACATCAGCTGCAGGTGGAGGTCATCATTTAGTGAGAGGCATTGGGGAGGCGAATCAAAAGATAAAATGCCAAAAGCATGTACCACTTTATTCTCCATGCTGAATACCCACCAACCTTGCCAGCCACATTTTATCTATGAAACAGATTTATATTCTGAAATGCAGAACACACTCATCAAATGAATTTATTTTGAATACTGAAGCCAAACTGGATTTTTTCATTGCATCTGTGACTTTTTACATTGAATTTGGATATAGTTTTGCACCCACTTCCAGTCTGGAAAAAGATCTGTCCCACTGAGACTAAGTACTTGATCTACCCACCTTCCTCTGTGAATCACTATTAAGGTTTCAACTCCCTCACCTTAGTGAACTTCTCCAAAATCTACAGTTCTGTATATATTCTCAAGGCTTGGGAAGTTAGATTGCTAGTCTAGATTTCTTCATATCACTTGGCCTCTGAAGAGTTGTCATCTAAAGAATTTTCTGCCCCTAAACTTACTTTTACATAGTAAGATGTAAACAGAGTAGGTACTCAATAAAGACTTTCAGCTATAAGTGACAATCACTTTCCTACCTAGGTTAAGCTTTGACAACACACATGAAAATATTTCTCCAAGCAATGCATTTTGACATTGGCAATTAAGTACTAGGTGGTGTAGCCAACAAGTAAGTAATATAATGATATTTCAATCTTTAAAAAAGTTTTGGATTTTTTTTAACCTCCACGATTTTGAAGTATAATATACATACAAAGAAACCCGTAAATCAAAAATCTATAGCTCAATGATCTATCACAAAACAAACACCTCTGTGACCACCCACACCAGCCTCAAAGAATATAACTAATGCATGTTAAAGTTTCCTTTCTAAGGCCGGGCGCGGTGGCTCACGCTTGTAATCCCAGCACTTTGGGAGGCCGAGGCGGGCGGATCACGAGGTCAGGAGATCGAGACCACGGTGAAACCCCGTCTCTACTAAAAATACAAAAAAAATTAGCCGGGCGTGGTGGTGGGCTCCTGTAGTCCCAGCTACTCGGTGAGGCTGAGGCAGGAGAATGGCGTGAACCCGGGAGGGCGGAGCTTGCAGTGAGCCGAGATCGCGCCACTGCACTCCAGCCTGGGTGACAGAGCGAGACTCCGTCTCAAAAAAAAAAAAAAAAAAAGTTTCCCTTCTAATATTCATTAACTATTTCAACAGATAATTGTTGTGTCCCTACTCTGTGACAAGCACTGCCCTAGGCGTGCTTACAATATAGTAAGAAAAACAAACAATAAGCAAATAAATACATACATGTCAGCAGACGTATGATATGAAGACAAAGAGAACAGGCTAAGGGACATGAGGTAAAGGTGCAAGGAGGGTAGCTATGTTACGTGGAGGGTTACCAGGGGTGCCTATGGAGCACAGAAATCATGTCTAGTTTTTCCTTGTGTCTCTGGGTTTTTAGCCCACAGTATCAATTAATAGTTGTCAAGCAAATTGAGCAATGATAGAATCATGTATTCATGACAGATCAAAGCAACCAAAAAATCAAACAAACGGAAAACAGCAAAACCAATTGAAAAAATTGTTGGTTTTGTGAACAGCATGGCTAACAAATGGCATTTTATCAGGGAAAAGAAAAAATGGCCATTAAACTTCAAACACTGTTAGAACAGGAAACGCAATTCATTTTTAGACGCTTCCTCCTGAAACTATTGCACTGAATTAAGATTTTACAAGTTCAAAAAACTATAAACATAGACAGTGGACTATTAAATTTGAAACAAACAGTGTTTGCCCATCCATGGTTGGCCTCCAGCTTCTTAAATATTTCCCAAATTGGTGATTAAGCATTTAGAAATGCCAGTGGAAGATTTAAAAAAAAAAAGGAAAACCAAAATATCACAAAAGGTAAAATGCTCGACACATTAAATGCCCTTCAATGCTAACACTGGCATTGTGGAATGACCTACCAGGTATTACCTTAGGTCTCTGAAATGGAAAGAAACTGATTGGAAAGGCAGAGACTTCCTTTAATCTGGAGGCTCAACTCAATGAAGAATACTATGGCCAAAGTTGTGAAACCCTCAAAGGAATTCCAGTGTGAGTGGGCTTTCTATTTCCTTTCATATAGAAATGGCTCTGAGTTTCAACTGAAATGATGTCTAAAACGAAAATCTCAAGGGCCAATTCAATAGAAAAATAAGCATTTCTTGGGTTTTTGTTTCATTTTTTGCTGAAAACATTTGAATATATGGCCTTTAAGAAGGAAGGAAGGAAGGAAAGAAGGAAGGAAGGAAAGAAGGAAGGAAGGAAAGAAGGAAGGAAGGAAGGAAGGAAGGAAGGAAGGAAGGAAGGAAAGGCAAGAAAAGAAAGAGAATGAAGAAAAGAAAAAGAGAAAAAGAGGGAGAGAGGAAGAGAGGCAGAAAGGGAGGGAAATAAGGAAAGGAGGGGGAAAGAGAGAAAAAGGGGGAAAAAGACAGAAGAGGGGGAGCAAAAAAGGGAAAGAGGAAGGGAGAGAAACAGGGAGGGAGGGAAGAAGAGAGACTGTTGACATTGATATCTTGAAAAATATTAGAAATTTGCAAAAAGAAAAATAGAAGTGAAATGTCTGTAGAAGTCTCCCATGATCCTTTTATTATACCAGGCAGAAGATTATATTAGGCTGTCCTCTGTATTTTGGAATTTTAACATACACATTGGAAATTGATATTTGAAGCCCTTTGCGCTACATCTAGTAGTTCTTCAGTAAACGTATCCTGAAGATACTGATTTACCTAAATCCATTTCCCACTTCCTTTTTAGTGACTCTTAATAATCCTCAATATTAAGTTAAATCAATAGTAACACAGGTGTGGAAATCATTTAAAACTCATGTAATCATTCATCCTATCAATCAATAAATATTAATTGCATTTCAGGCTGTGTGCTTAGATGCTGGGGTTTTAGCCATAGGCAAGGCAGACATGGTTATTGCTCCACAGATTATAAAATCTGTCCAGAGTAACATTTAAAAACTGCCATCATTATCATCATCATCATCCTCCTCATCATTATCATCCCAGCTAACACATATTGAGAACTTCCTCAGTACCAGCCACTATTCTAGCATTTTACACATATTAATTCATTCCATCATCATAGCAATGTTGTAAATAGGTAATAATATTGGCCCCACTTCTCTGATGAAAAAACTGAGACCCTAAGAAATTGAGAAATGTTGAGTTAATTTCAATACAGTGCTAAAGTTGTTATGATCCATATGTGATGGTTAAAATAATTCTTAAAAGCAGCCATCAGAATTGATACAGAAAGAGGATTAAAATTCCTCTTCCCCCACACACTCTCCCTCTGCTTAAAAGAAAAAAATTCTAGAAGTCTTTAAATATTTTCAATTTTAATTTTATATTTTACTTTTCTAACTTCTTAAGAACAGAATCATTGGTGATAATGGTAACAGTTGTTTTATACATTTTATGTTTTAGAACTTATTTGTTCAGATAGAGAAGATAATACACACTATGTGATGTGATTCAGAGTCTTCCAAAATGAGGGGAAAGGGTGCACCAATGGATACATAAGCAAAGGAGCTCTCCTTAGGAATTTAAAGCCCTGTTTCATTTTCTGACCTCACTACATAGACTTGCACACCATCCAGGCCTGCCATTGGATAATAACTGTGTCCAGCAACCCCTGGAACCCGATCAATTTATCATCTACTCTGCTGGAGAGATTTTTGGTTACCTCCATCCTGTCTTGTGCTGTGCAGTCTAGCGAAGTCGAAGGGTTGCTAATTGCCATGTTAAATTCTCCTGGCCTCAGCTATTCTCTCCCTTGTGTCTCTCAATCTTTCAGTCCAGTTGGGGATGTCCGTAGGAATTTATCTGCACGCCGGGAGCTCAAAAAGCATTTACTGCTAGTTTGTCTGTATCAGCAGAGGAGAAAGGTGGTTTTAGTCAGGGTAGCTGTGCTCTGCATTTTATGATGCTGTTTCATAATGGGAGGTTGCAATCTTCTGCCTACTATAAGATAAAAGGGAAAAGAATTCACAACAACTTGTGTTTGGGGAAACACTTTCTTGAATTTAAGGTTATCTATCAAGATAACAGTTATTACTAATGTCCTTATCTGATGTTGTCTAAATAAAGTCCATTAACTGACTTTACATTTTCAGGTCTGGTTGCTATAACTTTATTATAGTTGTCAATACCGTGTTCAGAATAATAATTCTAGCATTGATTTCTACTTCTTCTTTGCCTAAAGACCCTTTGGCATCTCAACTGAATTTCTTGAGTTTAAAAAATTCGTGACATTGGGTGGAGGATTTAAAAAGTCATCAGGTGAAAAAGTCCCTAGGTGACCTTCCCTATGCAATATTTAGACAATTTTATTCCTTTCCACAAAATATAGAATCAGTGACTTGGAGCGATTTTTTTTCTCCCTCTACCTTCAAATTTAAAAATATTTTTAGACAGCATGGGATGCATTGACATCATTTTTGAAAACTCATTATATAAACATGGAGATGCTTGTTGGTTAACCATGACGCCATCCCTGATCTGACTGATACATGTTTAAACTCATGTAAGAACACACACGCGCACACACACACAAAAAAAAACAAAAAATCCTCTTCCTATAAAAAACTCAAATTGTGAAATATTACAATTTCTTTCAGTGAGAATACATTTGACATATACATGTTAGAGAATGGGCTTTATTTCTCAAAGATTAAAGAACAACATTATTTGCATTACCAACCAAGGGCAAGGTCCACAACATTTTTCTCTCTGGGCAGAAGTAAGAGAGGTGAACTGATGATGTCAGGTATATTTGAGTATTACACGACTAACTAACGTGGTGGAAGATATGCTGCCGGCACTGTGATGCAGTCATAGTGAAGGTCTGTTTCAAAGGAATATGGACCGAAGGACTCGTAATTGCTCTTGACAGGTCCTTTTGGCCTCTTTCCTGCTTTGAATGCTGCTTACTCTCTCCAGACCTAGTGATGAGGGCTGATGCTCACACTTACTAACAAAGGGCATTTAGAGATCTGAATTTATTTCTGAACCAACCAAATCATGCTCATTTTCCTAGTTATATTTCTTCTCTTTCAGTTAGGTCTTAAACTCATAGACTTCTCAAAATCCACCTAACATGGTAGAAAGAGCACCAGCTTTGGACTCGGAAATGCCTGAGTTATGATCCTGACTCTGGCAAGGATAAAGCGTGAGGCCCTGGGCAAATTATTTAATCTTTTGGAGATCCAGATTTCTTAAGTGGAAAATGGAAATAAGATTGCCTGCCTGGCAGAGTTGTTTGTGAGAATTTAATAAAACTTCACAAATATAGTGTCTAGCATAGTATAACTTACATTGGAGGAACCGAATTATAATAATAAAGGAAAATAAACAGGTAAATAAAAACATAATGTATTGTGATCTGGTATCTTTGTTTTTCCTTTTTCGGTGACTGCAATGTCACTTCTGGGGAAATATTAGTTTTCTAATGAAACAGTAATTAAATTAAAACCAAAATGAAATATCACCTCACATGTTAGAATAGCTATTTTCAAAAAGGCAAGGATAACAAGTGTTGATGAGGATGTGGAGAAAAGGGAATAGATACACATTGTTAGTGGAAATGCAAATTAGTACAGCCATTATGGGAAGTGGTATGGAGATACCTCAAAATAAAAATACAACTATCATGTGACCCAGCAATACCACTTCTGGGAATATAAATAAAGGAAATAAAATCCAGATCTCAAGGAGATATCTGCACCCTTATGTTAATGCAACATTATTAAAAATAGCCAAGATATGGAAATAACCTAAATGTCTCTCAATAGATGAATGAGTAAAACAATAGTGGTATACACACACACACACACACACACACGACAACATGGGTGAACCAGAGGATATTATACTATGTTAAGTAAGCCAGACCTAGAAAAAAAAATAGTGCATGAGCTCACTTACATGTAGAATCCAACACAGGCAAACTCACAGAAGCAGAGAGTAGAGTTGTGGTTGCCAGGGATGGGGATGGAGTGGGATGGCGGGAAATGGGAAGTTGTTGATCAAAGAGTCCCAAGTTTCAATTACACAAGATAAATGTGCTCTGGAGATCTAATACATAGTGCGGTGATTACCATTAACGACGCTGTGTTATACACTTGAGAATTGCTAAGAGGATCGATCTTAAGTGTTCTTGGCAAAAGAAAGAAAGAGAAAAGAGGGAAGGGAAGGAGGGAGGGAGGGAGGGAGGGAGGAAGGAAGGAAGGAAGGAAGGAAGGAAGGAAGGGAGGAAGGAAGGAAGGGAAGGAAATGGTAACTGTGTGAGGTGATAAATGTGTTTATTGGGTTTAGTGCGGTGATCATTTCACAATGTGTACATATATTAAAATGTCAAGTTGAACATCTTAAATATATACAATAGCTATGTGTCAGTTATGCCTCAATAATGCTGATTTAAAAAGAGAGAGAGAGATTAGTTTCCAGGTGCTTTCCCCCTTTACAAAATAACAATGAGGTTTAAATCTATTTCTCAGCTTCTTTGACACAAACATTGAGTGTGATAGTAAGAAATTGAATCGTCGTGTGAGTCCCACAGAAAGTCCTAAAAAATAAATGCTTTATGGGCAGTTTGGAAAATATAGTAAACGTAGTAATTTTATTTTAATTTTCTCATTTAAAGAATATTCTGAACACCAATTAGCTGTTTAGACTTGACTCTATCATTTCAAATACGAAGCCACACTCGAAGCTTCTGCAAAATATGGTGTTAAGTCAGAGTGATGGTCAAAGGCCCTTTGGTTTCTGAAGGCATTATGATTCTGTTGCACACAGCTGGGGAAATATAATTCTGAACTCTCTGAACCCAGGAAAGGATTCTTCTTTCCATATATCTAAGTCACTTCAGGATCACAGAAATCACCTTTATTGGAGTGTTCATAGATGCTGCCTCCGTCAGCCTCTAGAAAGAGGACAACCTTAAGTTTACCTCAGACTAATTTGTATTTGAGGATTGGTGTGAAGCAAGCCAGGCACCTTGAATCTTTTGGTTAAAAAATTATTATATCATTTTACAATTTAACAACCAATGTTCAATATGAAAACAGGTGGCAATATGACCTACTGAACTTAGAAGTTTTAGTGCTCTGGTTTGAATGTGCCACCTCCAAAATTCAGGTGCCTAAACTTAATGACAAATGCGATAGTATTAAAAGATGGGGCATTTAGAGTGATTAGGCCATAAGGGCTCCTTACAAACAAGGCTTCACATAGAGTCCTACTGGTTTGCCCTTCTGCCTACCATGTAAGGACACAGCATTTCTCCCCTCCGGAGAATACAGCAACAGGGCACCATCTTGGAAGTAGAGAAAAACCCTCACTAGACAACTGAATCTGCCAGTGCCTTGATCTTGCACTTCTCAGCATCCTGAACTCTGAGAAATAATTCCTTTTCTTTATAAATTACTCAGTCTTAGGTATTTTGTATGGCAGCATGAACAGACCAAAATATTTAGTCTCAGTTTTTTATTGGCTGTGCTTCTCCAAGTGTCTTAACTGCTCTGTCCTTTGATCCTTCACTTACTTGAAAAAAAAGGAGGAGGGGCTTTAACTAGATGGTGCCAGATTTCCTTCAATAATAATAGTTATAATAATAATTATAAAAAGTGAGAGAAAAGTAGCTCCCCTGAACAAATCCAGTATTATGATTATAGGTGAGACCATGAAGTAGGCCTGAGTTAAAAGAATTAGCTGTGTGACCTTGGGTGTTTTAACTTTCTCACATGTAGAGTGGGAACATGAGGAATATGGTCCTCAGAGGGCCGTTATGAGAGTTAACTGAACAGTATACATAAGGTGCTGGCCACAGCTCAAGAATGCATGTCAGCCAGTAGTAGCAGTGACCAGGCACTAGCTCGTTAATTTAATTCTCACAGCTCGCAACCTTATAGATTAATATCTGTATTTTATAGAAGAGGCAACTGAAGTTCAGAGAAGTTAAGTAATTTTTAAAATATCATATGGCTAGGAAGTAACAGATTTTGAAACTAGTTCTAATTTTAACCAGTAGCATACTTTTAAGCTCTATAATTCCATGAAAATCCTATTTTGATTAGAATTATAAAATGATGCTTACGAGTTAGTTGCTCGACCATTTTTGCTCCCAAAGCACTTTACGCATATAACTAGCAAAGCATTCATCATATCTTATTACTTTAATTGTTGTTGTACTTGTCTCTGACCCACAACACAGAGTGAGCTTTTTGAAGACGAGGATCATGGTTTACAAAGTCAAGAGATGCAAACACTGGCACACGGTAGATATCTAGGAGATGTCTTTTGAACAAAATATATTTTAAGAAAATAAAGTCTATAGCAAAACAAAACAGAACAAGACGAAAACAATTTCATTAAGTTAATTTGACTTTATGGAAAAAAAGAAAATCAGAGACCAAGGAAACGTTTTGTCAGGACAGTCAGGTAAAGGGACATTGAAAGTAAGATACTAGGTTTGCCTTGAGGCAGGAAACAGATTTCATTTTCAGATACTTCCTCCTGCAACAATTACTCTAAACTAAGATTTTACGGTTCTTGCAATATACATAATTAAAATTAATTTAAAAATTTTAATATCCAGAGACGCTTCAAATTTAGGGACCTGACTATTAAATTTGGACCAAAGACAGACTGTTTAGTTTCAGAGACATTCTAGGAGAAATTCAGTATAGTTGATGTTTCATATTAAAATTTATACCATCCATCATCCTAATAGATTATCCGTATGATTTGTCAATCACATTGTGAGAACAAAATGCTATCTTGTCTCCTTGATACTGTGTCTTAAAAAAAAAAAAGAAAAGAAAAGAAAAGAAAAAAAACACACTGTTCCTTTTCTAGTTTTTTTCTTTGAAGTTGTTCAGAGCACACAAGGTCTGGCATCGGGAGTAATTAGAGTAAACCATGCAGAAATCCCAACGGAAGAGGGCAGGTAGGATAATGTTTGCTGCATTAAAACCTTAAAAAGAAAGCTCAGTGTTTTAGAGGACAAGAAGGTGAATAAATCCTTACTAGAAAAATTAAATGAGTGAATCGGTTTTGCCTGTCCAAATTGGACTCCCCTGGCCATATTTTGAGAAGCAATCATAATGACAGGAAAAGCTTGAGAGGGAATTTGTAATAATTAACAATGCTTTACACATGACAGGCAGACAAATGTTTTCGAAGACTATGACCAACAAAACTGTGCATTAGAATCACCTGAGATGCTGTGTCTACCCGCCAGCCCTAAAAAAAGAAAACTGAATTCCCCGTCTCTGGGGAATGACCCAGGCCTCTGCTCCTAACAGTTTCCTTGAGATACTGTAAGGTTATTTCTACAATATGAGGATGCCTGGCAGACACAGTTCCCTTACAAAAAAAATCTTTATTTTCTCCAACTAGAATTTTAGTATTTTCAGCTAATTTGGTCTGTATCAAACACATTACAGGCAAGATGTTTCTGTATCTCCTTTCCTTATAAAGGGAGAATGATGAAAATTATTTAAAAACAAAAATAGTGTGAAAATAGGGTTCCTGGATTTAGAAAGCAAAAATATCCCAAACGTTACATGGGGCATACTTATACTAAAAACGTATTTGTTGTTTATTTCAAATTCATATTTCACTGGGTGCCCTATATTTTATCTGGCTGCTCTATACAAAAAATGCGGAAGTCAACAGCCTGAAGGTAGCTGGTACACCATTTGCAAATGACCTCACACGTGAATTGATGCAGAAAAACCTACATTTGTCACCTAAAATAATGTACCTAATCTAAATTTTAAAAATATTTCCTTTGTTTAGAAAATAGGAGTTCAAAGGAACCTTAATAATCTAATGGCCTCTATTGTAGACTTGTTATAACCTTTCTTAATTCACTTTTAATTTAATGCAGTCAGTTGCTGTTTTTTAAAGAACTAAGTTTTTATTCAATGAAAGTGGCCTGAAAGAAACCTAATTGTCCTCCTAACTAAATGTTGTATTTAATTTTGCACCTGAGCAAGGGGATTTTTAACAAATTTTCAACACTAAAACGGACATACTACCAAGACCCCCAGGAAGTCACACATAAAGTAGGCAATGTAGATAAGCCTCTCACCTGAACTGAGATCTGCCTCTGTGCTCTACACAGGCCTACAGGTGTGGCCACAATTGGAACAGGTGTTTCCACACGTGGGAGTTGGGGTTTGAGTATCTATTTGCTGCCTTTGCCTTTTCCTTTGTGTCATTCATTGTGGCCATGCTTGTTCTCAAGCTGTCGGACTTCTCTGCCTCACTTTATGCCTCTATTTGGTAGAGCTGTGGGCTGTGGTGTGCTATTTCTTTCTTGCTTATTTTTAGATGATTGTTAAGTACTTTTTTTTTTTTTTTTTGGTCTTGCTGTTTTGAGACTTCTGAATCAGACTTTTTGGTCACAAACAGAGGGAGAAAAAGAGAGAGACAGAGAAAGAAGCATGAAGGGAAAGAGAGAGGATGGAAAAGGAAGAAAGAAGGAGAGAAGGAGGGGGAACAGTAGAAGCATTATTTTTAAGAGGGGGAAAAAAAGCCTTAGCCAAAGACAGATGACCTTGCCCTTGTTCTGCTTTGACATGGTGAGTTGAACTGCCCCAGGAAGTCATTAACAGACCAGTAGTGACTGTTTTGTCAGGTCTTATTGTTTAATTAGATCACAACTTAGATCCCAATTCTAAAATCCTTTTGGCACATGCCATAATTCCCAGTACTTAGTATCAAATACTTACTAGCAGCTGCCTATGTACGGCAAAAAGTAAGTAAATTCAATATTTAATTTTTTGAATAACAGACTCTTAAAGTTTCTGGTGGTTGATCACACAAATCTTTTGTAAAAGTAATTGCACCCTGTGGTTCTCAAATGCTCAATTTGTCTTCAAGTCTTCTCTTTGTAAGTGCTTTGCGCCATACCTGGATAATTGCAAGTCTTTAGTCCTCCCAATTATATCCTGGTTTGAAGATGTATCTTCTTTGTATCCATTGACTGTGACCTGAACTGCTTCTGAAGCAAAACAGAATCAAAGTTCTAAACCTATGGAAGGAGAAGGTGTGTGGCAAACTATTTGTATTTGGTTCTAATATTTCTGGCCTATCAGAGCCGGGCTTTCCAGATGTGAATCACAAAATTTAGTGGCATCCAAAAATTAGAGGAAAGATCTGTAGGATCCCAGAAATCCTTGGCAAACAGAACATTTTTCCCCTCACCCAGTTTGTTTCACATGCTAGATATTTTCAGCATAAAATGTCTCAAATGTTGGAACTTATCACTCTTCCTCCAATGGCTCCATCCATAGACCAATGGATCTGGTTATTAAGATTTTTCTTCTGGGAAACCAGGTTGGGTTATATTTTGCTCAATTTCATTCCACTGCCCCCAGTGGTGCTATTATAAACACATCTTTCCTGCCCTTTTTTCCCTCTTCTTCCTATTTTCTTTCCTTCTTTCCTTCCTTCCTTCCTCCTTTCCTTTCCTTCCTTCCTTCCTTCCTTCCTTCCTTCCTTCCTTCCTCTCTTCCTCCCACCCTCCTTCCTTCCTTCCTTTCTTTCTTTCTTTTTCTATCTCTTCCTTCCTTCATTCCTTTCTTTCTTTTCCTCTTTCTCTATTTCTCCCATTCTTTTTTCTTCCTTCCTTCTTTCTTTCCTTTTTAATATTAAAATAGACAATTATTTTTATCTGTATTGTCTTTCTCCATTTAACCAAGCTCTATATGTTGTGTTAACATTTTATTTTACATTTTTCTCTCCATTTCCTAAGTCTGTAGAGTTATGACTTTGCTTTTCCAAACATCATTGTTTGTTTTCAATATTTTTCCAAAGTGTAATAAGTATTATGTAAGTTTTATTTGTAGGGTGGCATAAGAATACTTAGGAAAGATAACAGCTCAGGTTGGTGAGATGCAATGAGATTTCTGGAGGAAGTAATGCTTGGGCCTAGTTCTGAAGGACAAGAAGTAATGTGGAAAGGCGTTGAGGGAAAGCTTTCTTGTCTGAGACAGCATCAATGTATAGAGCTTGAGGGTAGTGGGTAAGAAGAACAAATGAATAAAACTGCCAGTAATCACAATTAAAGGACAAATTGTAAAGGTTGAGCAAGAGGTGATAGATAAGGTGAAAGAAAGGCAAGGATCAAACTGCAAAAGACATTGCACACTGCAATAGGGTTTGATCCTTATTCTAACTGTAAAGGGGAATGATCAAGGGCTTTAAGAAGGAGAATAATCAGGTTCCTGTTTCTGAAAGATAATTCTTGCACATGTAGACAATGGAATAGAGTAGTGGGGAAAAAGGAAGTAAGAGAGAACAGTTTGGGGGATATTTTAGTAAACTAAGCAAGAAATAGTGACCTAAAGTTAAGTAGTAATAATGCAAACAGTAGGTAGGTAGGTGGAGTCTACACAACTTGATGACTAGCTGGATTATGAAACTGAGAGAGACAGGCAGTGAAAGATGACTCTAAACTTCCTGGCTTGGGAAAATAAGCAGAAATGACTCACGCATTTATTGAGAAAGAAAAAGCAAAGATGAAAGTTCCAATATGGACAGCAAATGAAATCCATTTTGAAACGTTGAGTTCATGGTGCCTGTGATACACTCAGGTGCAGATATTTAATTGCCTGATTGAGTCATAAATATGGGATTTATCAGTCTACAGAGGGTAATAAAGTCTTGAAAATAAATGAGATCACCTAGAGAGGTTTTTGAGTGAGAGTGGAGTCCAGGACAGACCTCGAGAGAAAGCCAACATGTGGACAAAGGAAAATTAAGCCATGGAAGATTAGGATGAAGAATAACCATAGAGACAGGAACAAATCAAAGAAAGTATTACGTCACCAAAAAGAGAAAGAAAAATTTCAGGAAGTGCTCAATACTATCAAATAGAAAAATCGGTACTGAAAGATTTATTGTATTCAGTAGCAAGGCAGTCATCAGTGACCTTGTCAAAATGGTTTCATGGTGATTGTTGTAGATACTGATTGCATTAAAATAGTTGAGCCAGTTTTAGTAACTGTGTCTTTCAAAGAATTTGTCCATTTAAATTGTTGTACTTATTAGAAGGGACGTTTTTGTGGTATTATCATATTATTACTATAATCTCTATAGGATACATAGTGAGCTTCTCTGTTTCATCCTGAATGTTAGTAATTTATCTCTTCTTTCAGTCTTGACCAGCCTAACCAGAAGTTTATCAATTTTGTTCTGTTTTTCTTCAAAGGAGCAAGATCCGGTTTCATTGGCTCCGTTTATTCCTTTTCTATTTCATTACTTTCTTCTCACCTTTATTATTTCCTCTCTTCTGCTTATTTTGAGTTTAATTTGTTCCTATTTTTTCGTTTCTTAATGTGGGAGTTTAGATTATTGGTTTTAGAATCTTTGTCCATTTCAATATAACCATTAAAGCTATAAAATTTTCTCCAGCCTTTAGCTGCAACCCGTAATTTTAATATGTTGTGTTATTAGTTTTCTTTTCTTTCAAAATATTTTATAATTTTCCTGTAATTTCTTCTTTGTTCCCATGGGTATTTAAAAGCATGCTTTATTTCCACATATTTGAAGATTTTCAGGTATTTTTCTATTATTACTTTCTAATTTAATTTCATTATCATTAGGTAGCATATACTGTATTATTTTAATTATATTTCTAAACTTATTGAAAATTACCTTTTGATTTAGAATATGGTTTAGCTGAATGTTTCAAACAGCCCTGAAAAAAATGTGTATATTGCTGATGCTGGTTGGAGAGTTCTATAAATGTCAATTACATCAAGTTGTTTAGTATTGTCCAGGCATCTATACTCTTACTATCTGTTGATTTGCTCTATTAATATTTATTCTTTCAGTTTATTCAGATTTTGCTTCATATTCCTGAAGCCCTATTATCAAATGCATACGTATTTAGGATTGTTTGTCTCCTTAGTGGTTTGATCCCTTTAAGATCATGAAATTCCAGGTAATATGCCGTGTTCTGAAATCTGTTTTATCTGATATTAATTACATCCACCCCACCATTTTGTAATGCTCATGGTTTTCATGGTATAACTTTTTCATCTTTTTACTTTTAACCTATTTGTGTTTTATATTTTAAATGAGTTTCTTGTTAACAACATGAAATTAGGTCTTTGATGATCTATTCTGACAATTTCTGTCTTTAATCAAAGTGTTCAGGCCATTTAAATTTCATATAATTATTGATATTTGTCAGTTTAAATTTCCAACTTGCTTTTTTTTCTATTTGTGTCATCTCTTTTTTGTTCCTTTTTTACTCTTTTCCTGCCTACTTTTGGATTAACTGAGTATTTTTAGTATTCCATTTTATCTCTACTATTTACTGATGAGCTATACTTTTGTTTTGTTTTGTTTTTCAGTGGTTTCTCTAGGGCTTACAAAATGCACTTTTAATGTATTACAGCTGCTTTTCCACCTTGGATGACTAACCATTCCTGTTTGCCAAGGTCTGTGGGTAGAAGTAGGGAGTTCCCAGTTTTTAGGACTTTTAGTGACCAAACCAGGAAAGTCACAGGCACATGGGAATAAAATGGGTTACCCTGCTCTTCATATTTAATATAAGGTCCCTAAACAGCATACATAAACCCCACAATATGTTACCATTGCTTCCAAATTAAGCAAGTATATTTTAAAGAATTTTAAAACACAAAAAAATTCTGCTGTGTTTGCCCACATATTTACAATTTTTGGCAATCTTGTTATTTTTTGAGATCCATGTCTCCATTTGGTATCATTTTATTTCTGCTGTTGAGCTTCATTTTACATTTCTTATAGTTCATGTCTGCTGACGACACCGTCAGTTTTTGATTTCTGCAAAAACTCTTTTACCCACCCCCCCTTTGTATGGATATTTTCATTGAGTGTAAAATTATAGACTGACAGCATTCTTAGTACTTGCAATATGCCACTCCACTTTCTCCTGACTTTCATAATGTCTCACAAGAAGTCTTTAGCTTCATATCTTTGTATTTCTATGTAATGTTTCTTTTTTCTCTATTTTTAAGATTTATGATTATCACTGTTCCCTCAATATTATTTCACCTTCCATTTCGCTGTGTGTGTGTGTTGGTGGGGGGCAGGTGTTCATTCTGCATTAAGTTTATATCGAGCTTCTTGGAATTTGGCTTTATAGTTTTTAGCAAATGTGAAGATGTTTTGGCCACTGTTTCATCAAATATTTTCCCTCTCTTGCCCCCAGGACATAATTCATACATTTTAAATACTTTATAATGTTCCATAGATCACAGAAGCTTTGGGGTTTTTTTTGTTTGTTTCTCCTGTTTTGCTTTATTCTATTGTTATATGAAAGACTACTGATTACTTTATTTCACCTGCAGTGTCTATTATCTATTGATATTAGCCTCATTCAGTGAAGTTTTCATTACGGAGTTATATTTTTCATGTCTAGACTTTTTATTTCTCTCTGTATCTTTTTATTATGTACTTTTTTTCTAAGTAGTTTACATAGTATAATAGTTGTTGTAACATCTTTTCTGTCTGCTAGTTCTATCGTCTCTGTCATGTCTTATTCTGTTTCCATTAACTGATTTTTCTCCTAATCACATATTTTAGTTTTTTAGACTATCTAGTAATTTTGGATTGGGTGCTGAACATTGTCTGACTGTATGGATTTTGTTATCTTCATATGTATTTCTGATTCTCTCTCTCGCTCTCTGTGTGTGTGTTTAAGTTACTTGCTGTGATAATTTTATGTGTCAACTTGACTAGGTTAAGGGATATTATGATAGCTGGTAAAACAATATTTTTGGTTGTGCCTGTGAGGATGTTTTTGGAAGAGATCAGTGTTTGAAAGAGTAGACCAAGCAAAGAAGATCTGCTCTCACCAGTGTGGGCAGGCATCATCCAATCCATTGAGGGCCAACATAGAAGAAAAAGGTGGAGAAAGGGCAAATTTACTCTCTCTTTTTGGATCTGGAATATCCATCTTCTGCCCTCAGACATCAGAACTCCAGGTTCCCTGGCCATCAGACTCTGGGACTTACACTAGCAGCCTCATAGGTTCTTAGGCCTTCAAACTGAGACTGAGGGTTAAACTACTGGCTTTTCTTTTTCTCCAGCTTGCAGATGGTATATCATGGAACTTCTCAGCCTCTATAATTGCATGAGCCAATTCCCAATATAAATCCTCTCTTCTACATCTATAACTGTCTGTCTGTCTGTCTTTCTATTCTATTCTATTCTATTCTATTCTATTCTTCTATTCTATTCTATTCTATTGCTTTGGTTTCTGTGGAGAACCCTGATAAATATACTCTTATCAACTTTATCCTTCCAGAACTTGTTTTAAGCTTTGTTAGAACCTCTAGAGAAGTCTTCACTCTAGTAATTACTCAGCCCCATTTCTAAGGCATAACCCCTCTGGGGTCCCAGATGGTCACTAATGATTCTCAACTCTAGCAATTGGGAGGTAGAACATCTTTTTGTCCTTTGTGAACTCTGGAAGTTGTTTGTTTAACTCACCATACTCTACTTGTTCTTTATACAGATTTATACATGCATGGCCTAAAAATCAGCAAGACTCAAAGGGAAATCTACACTAATTATTGAAAACTTTTTCTTAATGACTCGTTCCTTGTGGAGTCTGTCCTACAACTTACAGCTGTCTCTGCCTCCATTAAATTTCAAGTTCATGTCCTAATCCCAGGGGGCTCTAGGTTCTCTTTAGGTTTCCATCCCTGTACTCACAGGCTAGAAACTGACTCCAGGGAGAAATACGAGGGGATTATAGGGCTCATCTCTTTTGTTTCCCTTTTCTCAGGGATTATAGTTCTGTGCTGCCATTGTTCAATGTCTAAAAATAATTACTTTATATATTTGTCAAACATTTTAATTACTATAATGGGAATTTAAGTCTGGTCCCATGATGCTTTTCTATGATGGCAAGCAGCAGATGTCCAACCACTAAAATCTGGGGTTGTTTGTTAAAAAGCATTCGTATATCAATCATTGACTAATACATATAGTTTCTATGTGCCAGGCTTGTCACATTAAGGATATCAAAATGATCAAGAAGTAGTACCTGCCCTCAAGCAACTCAGGGGGTCAGGCATACATGATAAAGCAATGTATTCAGTGCAGTGATAATGCTATACACAGGATTTTATGTAAAGGTTTTTAACTTGACTTTAAGTACTATTGTACACTTTCAGTATGAAACTCTAAGCTGGGTCTTAAGGTATTAATAAGGGTGATTTTAGGTCAAGTATAATATAGGGAATAGTGGTCTATGAAAAAAAGACAGCATGGGAAAAGGGGAAAAAAGAAATAGAAGGTTGTGGTTAGGAGACTACAGGAAGTTGGGCATTTGTGAAACATAAGTGGGAAACAGAAAGTGAGAATCAAAGAGGCTGGAAGTAAGGCAAATATCAAACAATGCATGGCCTTGCCAGCCACATTAATGAGTTCAGCATTATCCTAAGGTACGGAAAGCCACTTAAATGTTTTAGGAAATGGACCCATGTGTAGACAATATATAGCATGGATTAGGGAAGAGGTTACAAGACTAAAGGCAAGGCTACTTCAATGGTTGAAGAAAGACACTCACAGTTCTGAACAGGGGTTGTGATGCCTGTAATGAAGAGGAAAAGACAGATTTGATAAATAATAATTTCTCCTCATTTGTGAGTGTTTGTTACATTCCAGATTCTAAGCATTTTGAATAATCTTAACTCATTTATGACCCTCAGACTACCCCGTAAAGTAGATACTATTGCTATCACAATTTAATGAGTAGGAGCTGAGCATGGCATGATTAAGTAATCTAGGTTACACCACCAGTAAGTGGGAAAACTGAGACTTAATTCCAGACAACCTGACTGCAGAATTTATATTCTTAATAAGTATATTGTACATGGGCTGGGCGCGGTGGCTCACAACTGTAATCCCAGCACTTTGGGAGGCCAAGGCGGGCAGATCATGAGGTCGGGAGTTTGAGATCAGCCTGACCAACATGGTGAAACCCTGTCTCTACTAAAAATACAAAAATTAGCCAGGCGTGGTGGCATACATCTGTAATCCCAGCTACTCAGGAGGCTGAGGCAGGAGAATCACTTGAACCTGGGAGGCAGAGGTTGCAGTGAGCTGAGATTATGCCACTGCACTCCAGCCTGGGCAACAGAGTGAGACTCCATCTCAAAAAAAAAAAAAAAAAAAAAAAGTATATTGTACTACTTCAGGAAGATTACTTAGAATATAATTTCCTTCTAATTTATCTGACTTTCTTTCTTAACTGGAAATTCCCAGAAGGCAAAGACTATATGTCTAGATCTTTGAAATATCCCCAGGACAGAAAACAACAAATTGGACAGATAAGAGGCCTGCTATCCCAGAGAGTCAACAAATAAATAAATAAATAAAAAGACTATTTCAGAGAGTGCTATGAGCAAATAAGATAAAGTAAAATCAGATAAGGAGATTTTTCGGAGAGGGTATCAGAGAAGTTCTCTCTGAGAAGGACTTAATATTGAGAAAGAGGTAATATTGAGCTTAAGCCATGTAAGTGTCTGAGATTGCCTTGGTCTAGGAATAAAAAGAAGGCCTATGTTTCAGAAACCATGAGGGAGAGAGAAAGTGGTGTGTGATAGTATCAGAGAGGAAAATAAAGCCAGATCCATTCCTAGAGCAAGTCTTGTAAGAAATTAGCATTTCATTTCAAGTGCAATGAAAAGTGAATGGAGGGTTTTAAGAGGGTTAGGGGAGAATGATAAGATCTGATTTACATTTGAAAGGAGACATTAGAAAGTGGAAGGGAAGGAAGTGAAAATTAGAGAAAGGAAGCTTAGAATTTAAGGTATAGAGATGGACAATTTCTGTAAGAATGCAATCTAAGAAACGGCTGTATTTGGGGATCATTGGAGTTTAGGAGAAGAAATTTGAGGTTAGGATATTAGTTTAGATGCTTAAATGTTCGAGAATAATAATTGCTGATGATGAAGTGACATGCTTATGTCATACAGAAAAAGGAAAAAAAATCTAGATAAAAACTTAATAATGGGAAAAATTTGGCATAGACTTATGACGTTAATGGGAAGAAGAAAAAGGAGAAGGAGAAAGAAATAGTTGGACAAACCCATGAAGCACTAGTGTGCAATGAGTAGAATGACAGACTCTAATGAGTATCAGGAGGATAAAGTTTGGTTTCAGTAATAAAATAATTAAAGCATTTGAGAAAATGGTGACTATAGGTGAGCAGGTGATAAGAAAGCATGTGTGCCGCAGTTGACAATATAGGATTATCACAGAAAGGATGAACGACTTACATAAGAAGTAGCCTCTACATTTGCCCACTCTAGGTCTGGTGCCAGCTCTCATTTATAACTTCCAGAGTCACCATGATTTGGAATGAACCCACTGGCAGTTATGGACAGAGAAAATAGTCCCAACTCATTTATAAAAATATAGTAGACGCTTGGTGTAAGTGTGCCAAGATGGCTAGGAGACAAGGGGAAGATAAAGCATCTTGATTAACGCAAAGTAAACAATGCTAATGTAGTGCAAAGATTGAGTGGTAGAAGGTGAGAGACAGAGAAAGATACACAGGCAGACAAAGAAAGAATGAAATTAGAGAAGGATGCTGAAACTTGCAAGAAAAGAAGAGGCCGGGCAGAGAAGTAAGCATAAGATGTTGGTTTTGATGTACTAAGATAGCATAATACAACTGGACTTCAGTGAAATAACTGAATACATTTCCTTGTCCATTAATTTTGGTAATCTGATCAAAAAGCATGTGAGTTTGTGAAAAGATAATAGATAATAGAACCAAAAGAATTCGGGTAATTTTCTTTTTTAAAAATATCATCTAACCTCTATACATATGAAAAGTAAATGCTCCCACTAGGGAATAAAACATTCAGCAAACATCATTTGGCAACTATGAGCAGATTTCTCATATGGTTACTAAAATGAGTTATATTCAATCTTCAATCTGTATGTTCATTCTGTGTATCTCTTAACGCTGGCCTTGGGGACTCCACACATCTGCTATAAGTCACATATACTCCATGAGAATCAGAATTAAAAATTATAGCTGCTTCATCCAATAAGATAATAGGGAATCTCAGCTGTTACAGTCTTGTGGGAAAATTTTTCCCAATAATGTTTTAATCACATTCCCTGGGAAGTGTATTGGGTGCTATTGTTTTAACGAATGTGTTGAATTGTTACTTCACAATGGAGAGCATACTACAATATTTCGGAGGTGGCATAGTCTCTTAGCCCCCTCAGAGGAGTATTAACCCTGAACTCCCAGCTAGACATCCATCAGCTGACCCTCCTGGAGCTGTCATAATTTCCCAACATGCCTCTTTGCTCCAATCAAACCACCCTGCTTACCATTCTCTGTATATGACTTGATAATTTTAGTACATCTTGCTCTGAATCATAGCATGTCAGAGCTGAAAAGGCTCTTAGAGATTTAGACCAGCCCTCCTCAATTTACACCTGAGGAAACACATTTCAGTAGTCCTTCAAAACCTATCTCAAAACTCGCTTTTCACAGATTGCTTTCCCTGTTAAGTTGTAGCAGCTCTACACCACTCTTTTTCTTTTTTCTTTTCTTTTCTTTTTTTTTTTTTACTTCTTTAGCTAGTATAATTTGTTTGTCCAGGAAGAAAGCCCTGGATAAGTCAATGTGCCTCCGTTTCCTTTGCTGTGATAAGAGGGCTATATTTGATGTTCTCTAAGACCATCTATATTTTATATATAGTATATTATAAATATTATATACATGGTATACTATATTTTGATTCTACAAAATTCTTTGAAGTCTCTTATTTTTATAGTTGTTCTTGGTCATATATGCAGGCAGTCCATGCTTTGCATGCTACTATGTTAACTGCAACTGGTGTGTACTGGTAGCTATTCCTCACTTTGCAACATTCCATGGGTCCAAGGTCAAATGTCAGTTACCACAAAACTGTGCAAAGTAAAGAATCAGTGCCAGCATGCATCTGTTTCAGCTAACACTGCACAGTGCAAAGTGAGAACTGCCTGTATTTTTCTACTCCCTAGTAGTAAACATGGGGTGGGGATTTTTTTTTTTTCCTTTTGGAGCTCATTGTCCAGTTTTCTTTGACGAACTGGCCTTTCCTTAGTAGATAAACTGTAATTCAAGGACGTTATCCTTCCCTGGTAAAGGGGGAGCATGTGACCGGAACTAGGCCAGTCAGATATTCTCCCTGGTATTTACGACTTGAGCCACAACAACACAAAAACTGAAAAGAGCTGGAGGAGATTCACCTGATATTATTGTCCTGAAGAGACCATTTGCTAGTTCCTATTTAATAGTTCCTGTTAGAAATGGTCTGGCTCTTGTACTTTCTAAGGTCTGATTCTTTAGTTTTTCTTTCAATTCTGAGAATTATCTTATATCTTTGTACTAAATTCTCTTTTTACTTAAATTGCGCAGAATTAATTTCTGTAGTAAGTGACAGAAACATCTTCACTGATGTAGTGTTTCTTGTTTTGTTTATCCATCACCTTTTTTCCTCCTACAAACTTCACAAACCAATAACATTCGCTGATTGTCCCTCCAATTTCTGTGTACCTATGGGTTTCTTACTGTTTTGTAATCAGACTCTCACCCCATTTAAACTCCACCTTTGAGAGTTACTTACTGCTAAATATAAAGGCTTTTTTGTTTTGGGTTTTTTTTTTTCTTTGCAATTTCTTAACCTTTTAGACATTTCCATGTAGCATTTGATAGTGTGGAAACTCTCACCCTGCTTTGTTCTCTGTTATGACAATTCGGCCTCACTTCTCTAACAATTCTTTCCTTCTTTGTACAAGTCCTTCTTCTTCCTTTCATTTCTCAAATACTGACATTTCAGTCCCTATATTCATGCTCCTGTCCCTAGCCCTCTATGTTCTACTACAGCCTATGTTTTTCAGCCTGTGTCATTCTTTTCCCAAGCCCAGAGTGTAGGAGAATCTGCTGAAAGTGAAGGCAGAGGTTACACAGGGCATATCTTCTTAGCTTATCAGGTTTACTTGATACTTGGGGAGGAGAAAAATTTTGTTTAAATTAATGGAATATTAGGATGAATTTTTAAGATGTGGACTTTTTTTTCAGTGTATTATTAATACTTGAGGGGTATCCATCAACTTCCTCCCATCTACCCTCCTCACTCAGGCACAGGTAGAATAGGCTGGCAGTCTACTGTGCCATGAGGCACAATCTAGAAGCAACTTTCAAGAAGCGCCACTCAGAATGACTGTACTTACTCTTAGGACAGTATACAAAGTGATGAAGAGTATGGGCTCTGAGATCAGACGTGTATGGTTTTATGCTCCAACACTCATGTACTTATGTGAACTTGGGCAAATTATTTAACCTCTCTAAGTCTCATCTATGAAATGGGGCAATGATATCTACTTTATAGGGTTGATGCAAGAATTAAATTAGATAATGCATGTAAAATGAAATTTATTTAATGAAAGCTAATTGTTGCAGAGAACTACTATCTATATAAATTATCGCCAAACTTTTATGTGTAACCTAGGCATCTTCTCAAGTTCCAGTCCTTAACTACAATAATCTTTTAGATGTCTTGCTTATTCCTTAAATTTCATGATCAAAACTGAGGTTACATTTTCCTCCTTAGAAAAAGTATTGACTTCAGACTTCTCTATTTTTACCAATGACACCATCATTCTGTCTAAAATTAAGGTGTAAACATCAGATTTTTCATGTAGATCACTAGCCCATTTCCAATCTCTTGACCAGACTAAAACTCAGAATCTTGCTTCTTCAGTGTCTCACTTGAATCTCTTTTTAAATTTTTTTTGTTATAATTGATAAACCTACATTGACACATCATTATCACCCAAAGTCCCTTAGTTTACATTAAGGTTCATTCTTAGTGTTGTACATTCTATAGGTTTTAATAACTATATAATGACATATATTCACCACAGTACCATACAGAAGTTTCACTGCCCTCAAAATCCTCTGTGCTGCACCTATTCATCCCTTCCCCCATTGATCTTTTTTTTTTAGTCTCTGTAGTTTTGCCTTTTATAGAATGTCATATAGTTGATGTCATCTTTTCAGATTGGCTTCTTTCACTCAGTAATATGCATTTAAGTTTATTCAATGTCTTTTCATGGCTTGATTGCTCATTTTTTTTTTTTAGCATTGAATAATATCTCATTTTCTGAATATACCAGAGTTTATGTATACATTCACCTACCGAAGTTCATCTTGGTTGCTTCCTAGTCTCAGCAATTATGAATAGTGCTGCTATAAACATCCACAAGCAGGCTTTTATGTGAGCATGTTTTCAACTAATGGGTAAATAGCAAAGAGAGTGACTGTTGGATCTAGTGGTAAGACTATATTTAGTTTTGTAAGAAAACTGCCAAACTGTCTTCAAAAGTGACTATACCATTTTACATTTCCACCAGCAATGAATGAGAGTTCCTGTTGCTCTACATACTCACCAGCATTTGGTGGTGTCAGTGTTTTGGAGTTTGATTATTCGCATAGGTGTGAAGTGATATCTCATTGTTGATTTAATTTGCAACTCCTTAATGACCTATCCTGTCGAGAATCTTTTCATATGCATACTTTCCATTTGTATATTTTCTTTGGTGACTTGTCTGTTCAGGTCTGTTGCCCACTTTTTATTGGGTTGTTTTCTCATTGTTGAGTTTTAAGAATTCCTTGTGTATTTAGAATAACAGTCCTTTATTAGATATGTCTTTTGCAAATATTTTCCCAGTCTGAGACTTGTCTTCTCGTTCACTTGACAGGATCTTTTATAGAGCAGAAGTTTTTAATTGCAACAAAGTCCACTTTATCAATTCTTTCTTTCATGGATCATGTCTTTGGTGTATCTAAAAAGTCATACCCATTGTCATTTAGATTTTCTCCTTTTTTTTTTTTTTTTTTTTAGACAGTCTCACTCTGTTGCCCAGGCTGGAGTACAGTGGCACTATCTCGGCTCACTGCAAGCTCCGCCTCCCATGTTCAAGCCATTCACCTGCCTCAGCCTCCTGAGTAGCTGGGACTACAGGCACCTGCCACCACATACAGCTAATGTTTTTTGTATTTTTAATAGAGATGGGGTTTCACCATATTAGCCAGGATGGTCTCGACCTCCTGACCTCGTGATCCAGTGATCCACCCGCCTTGGCCTCCCAAAGTGCTGGGATTACAGGCGTAAGCCACCGTGCACAGCCTCTCCTATGTTATTTTCTAAGAGTTTTCCACATTTTACATTTAGGTTTACAACCCATTTTGAGTTTTTTTTTGTGTGTGTGTGAAAGGTATAAGATCTGTGTCTAGATTCATGCTTTTGCATGTGGCTATTGAGTTTTTCCAGCACAACTTGTTGAAAAGACTATCTTTTCTCTATTGTATTGCCTTCGCTCCTTTGTCAAATATCAGTTGACTATATTTATAATCCCTTTCTTTTTATCCTCATAGTCGCTCTTTCAAGTCCACTATTAACTATATTAAAATAATTTCCTACATGATTTCTCCCTAAACTACTCTTTCTCTATTCACTTTCATGATGACTCTGTGCTAGGTTAATCTTCCTAAAGCACACTACCATTCATCTACCAATGGCTCCACATTGATGATAAGCCTTTGAAGTTATAAAATCCTAAAACCATAGCTTATAAAGCTGGAAGTAACTGAAATTATCAGTCTAACTTGTCTCTAATTCATCATCATCAGCTTCAATATGTTGGAGAAGCAGTGTCAATACTTATATTATTCCCAGTGACAGAAACTTCGCTATCTCAAAAGGAAGCCCATTTCATTTTTGAACAGCTGCAATTGTTAATGGTTCTTCTAATATTGAAGTAAATATTTGTCTTCACCTACTTTTTTCCATTAGTTCAAGTTCTTTCTGCCAGAACTTATAGGATGAGATCAGTACATCTTAGGGAGACTTAGAGCACAGGCTCTGAAGCCAGACAACAAGTGTTCAAACATCAACTCCATCACTTACTAGCTGTGACATTTTGAAAAATTAACTTAACCAGTAATAACAGAAATTATATTATGGAGTTGTAAACGTTAAATGAGTTAATACTTGTAAAGGGGCTTATGACACCTCTTGGCATATGTAAGTCTTCAATACATATTAGATATTATGATTAGCTATTTTATCATATGATGGTTCTTTCAAATATTTGGGGGCAATAATGCTTCTTTTCAATTTTTCTTCTTCGAGCTTACTACATCCAGTTTCTTCATCATACATGAACATTAATTCCAGGATCAAAAAGACTTGGGTTTGAATATCAGTTTTGCTTCTTCCTGGATGTATAAACCTGGGCATGCTACCTAACCCACTGAAACTTTATTGTCATATGTGAAAAGTGAGAACTATTGCACCAGACTGAATAATAGATCCCAAAAGATAGCCAGGTCCTAATCTATGGAACCTGTATTACTTTATATGGTGAAAAAAAATGCAATTAAATTAAGGATGCTGAGATGGGGAGATCATGTGGATTACCAAGGTGGGACCTAACTGTAATCCTTATAAGAGGAAAGCAGAGGGAGATTTCACTACAGAAGAGAAGAAGGCAGCATGACAATGGAAGCAGAGGTTGGACAGATGCAGTCACAAAACAAGGAATGCCAATACCCATGAAAAGCTGAAAGAAGCAATGAATAGATTATCCCCTGGAGCCTCTGGAAGGAGGCTATTGATACTTTCATATTAGCTCTGTAGACTCATTTTAGACTTCTGGCCTCCAGAACTCACTGGCAATAAATTTCTTATGCTTTAAGCCAGCAAGTTCATCATATTTGTTACAGAAAAAATAGGAAGTTAGTATAATTACATTTATCAAACTGAATTTTTTGAGTCTCAAATGAGAAAAAGAAAATGTATAAAGTCTGTATAACAGTGCCTTATATAAGTAAGTTGACTACGTCCAGATACTTAAAAAGGTGACTCAGACCACAGAGAGGCAAACGGATTTAAGGAGATTAAAGACATGTGTAGGTGGCAAATTACATGTTTATTGCATATTCCCAATAAGTGACAGCAGGCTGGTGAGAAGTGGGAATATTCCAAATATTTTTAGATGGTAGAGAAAACATGGTCACATCACAGATTACATGTAGAAGAATATAGGTGAAGGAAATTTAAAAGTCGAGATTGACTCCAGTTTCCTGCACTGAACAATCTAACCATCTACTCTTGCTTTTCCCTTTGGGGACCTATGATTCACATTTGCTGGAGGTGCAGTTGTTAGGCTGTGGCAATGGAACAAAATAACCGTCCCACTTTTCCGCTGGCTTAGTATTAAACCTTTCCCAGATACCATCACAATCTGCAAATAATCAGAGCTGTTTTACGCTTGATTATTTTTTAAATTCAGCATTTATTTCCTTAACATAAATACTTATGGCATGTGCAACTTTGTTCTCTAACTTCAGGACGGACTAAAGTCTGGCACAGTAACAGTAATCTCAGGACCTTCCAAAGTACTGCGCTCCATAGGGCAATTCTCTGGAAAAGTTAGAAATCAAAGACCTGTTTCAGGAAATAAGGTACACCTTCCAGAAACATTGGCAACAGTGTTACAGTTCTTCCTTCCCCTCAATAATTTGACCAAGAGATGCGTGTGTCCAGTGGGTCTCCATTTAGTATGTGGGGTGGCCAAAAAAATAAGAAATTGAAAGACAAATGCCATGGATCAGTTGTGTTTGTCTGGATGCACAGTTTACGTGATGGATATTGGATATCGAATTCTTTTTCTTTATATACAATCAATTACACTGGCCAATTTTTTTTTCTAACCTGAAATCTGTGCATACCTGCACATTGTAGTTTTCCAGAAGACTTATTATAATCATCACTGAATATTTATTGAGAACCTACTGGGCACAGAGAATTGCACTAGGCATGTGATCAAGAGGGAGCCTATTTCCAGCCAAGTCCTTTTGTTTCCATCCTGTTCTGGGAGTAATAACATACCTAAGGAAAAAGGAATTCTACACATAATCAAACTTATTATCTGATTTGATCGTTATTTTGATTGCTACTTATGATTTATAATAGAGGTCATTATTTTATTACATACTTTCTGTATATAATTAAGTTACTTTAAATGAAGACTTTCATTCAGCTCAAGTTAGTAAGAATAATGTATTTCTGATTTTCTCATCATCAACTGAAAAGAAATTGAGCCACAAAAGATATTATACTATTGAAAAGTTTTTTTTTTCAAAAATTTAGTATGCATTGTGTATATAAATGGGAAGATTGATGGCATTTAGTATGAGATAAATTTCATTGTTTCAAAAAATTGTCAGAAGTATGTCAAGGAAACTAAGTTCCTAGTATTCCATGTGGGGCTTGAATTCTCTGATCATATTACAAGTTTCAAGTTTTAAGATCATTTTATTATAGTTGCATGTATATTTTGCAAGACAAAAGGGCCAAATTGATAAAAGAAAAAAGAAAAATCAGTGGCTTTCAAAACAGAATTTCACATTTTTCATTGTTAGTGAGTTGGTTTATATGTCAGGCAAACTTTGATCTTAAAATATCTTTCAGAGGCATGATTTCCTTCAGAGACTATTTTCTGTCTTAATATCATCATAAGTGAAACAAGAATAAATATTTTGTTCCATAAAATATCCCTCCTGTGACTATTCACATCTCTCAAACTTGTTTTTTGTTTGTTTGTTTGTTTTTGTTTTGGTGTGTGTGTGTGTGTGTGTGTGTGTGTGAAGGAAGTTGTAGTCAATTTCTTGGGAGATGTGTTTAGCTTTTCAGAAAGCTTCTCTGTCCTCTAAACGGGAATCATTTTCTAACATCCTAAAAATTGGGGGGGGGGAATATTCCCATAGCACATCATCTTAATTTAATATTCAATGTCCACAGCAAATTTCTTCTTAATTTCTATCCCTTTATCTCTCTTCTCTAATCTTCCCCTCCCTCTCTTCTTGTGCTTCCTCTACTTCTTTCTCCTTAAAAAGGTATTGCGTCATGCATACTGTGAGAGAATGTCAGCAGTTGCTCACTGTTCCTTCCCACTCTGACCTGACAAGCAGAGGTGCCTCACCCTTCTGGCTGGGCCATTTAGCATTAAAGCCATTTGGGTACATTCTGTACATCTCTCAGATAACAATTCTTCATTATTGCACCAGAATCTTCTTGGAAACCAAGCCAGAATTAGTCAAAAGCACACTCTCTGATCACAAAGAAAAGTCATCGGGACTATGTTTGGGCTATATTTAAACTGAATTTAAGATGAGAAGGTCTGAATGTGTTTCCTTCTCTGATAGAGAGCTAATTTACTTTCCCACTGACTCCTATTTTTGTTAGCAGAATTTTTGAATTAGTTGTGTCCTAATTAATTCAGTCATCAATGTAAATTTGGATATTTTTGTATTCTTAGCTCTTCCTCAACTCTTTTGCAGTGTTTATGAAGACATCATGACTAATGGAGGCAAATGATCAAGTTTGGTAGAGTCACCCCGGTTTATTCACCACAGGGAGTCCAGCTCATCTTCCCATTACTGAGAATTCCACTGCCAAACTAGAATTCTGTCCCCATCTAGGACAAAACTTTTTTCATTTCTTTAAATAATTCATTACCTACAATTATCCCAAAAGAGATGCAGTCAACATCAATACTTTCATAAAGGATCCATTTCAAGAATAGGTCCACTACACAAAGGATAAGCTCATGATTTCTTTTTTTAGGTTGTACATGCTAAACCTGATGGGAATTTCCATTTTATGTGACATTTAAACGTAGGATGACTTTCCTCATAGAAAGTCCCTAACTTGCGAGAAATAAAACTAAAATCATGAGCTCCCTTCAGCTGATTGAACAGACCCTCTCTTGGCCAAGGGGACTCCAGAGAAATCTTAAAAACTGAATTTCCAGCCATGATTGACCAGAGATTGGACATACCTCAATATAACCCCTCCCCAGCTGATCGCCATTAGGCTTCTTTCCTAAGAGTTAAACAGAAATCAGCCCTTTTAAAAGACTTGCTTCACCACTGATATCAACCAACCATCTGATGCCACCCCTCCCTTTTGTGGTTTTGGCAGAACAAATGACCAGCATTTCTTCCTAACAAGGGACCACCAACCACCAGGTGGTTCTGACCAGTCTACAGAGGCTGTGTACAGAGGTCCTTCATGTCCTCAGCTTCACGTTTTTTTTTTTTATGTATTTGGGCCTAATTGTAATACATTTAGTTGTTAAGTCCACCCCAAAGCGACTGTGGGACACATGTTTCATGCCTATTAGCCTATTACACATACCTGTGCCTCCCCTTTGTGAACATTCATAGCTCCTCCTATAAGTTGTTGAATATGTATATTTGGCCATCCCATTCAGCATAAATCTCTGTTTTACTCTTTCTACCCTTTAAGTGCCTTTTTCTGGCTCCTGACTGGAGGCTACACTTCTCCAGCCTGTTAGAATGGCTGCCTGCAGGCTGCAACCCTTTACGAGAAATAAAGCCCTCCTTTCCAAATTTATGAACTTGTGATTCTTCAGTTGACACTTACGACTTTAAGACTTAATAATAACCTGAGAATATGACTAAGCCATAGCCAACACAACTTTGCTTGCTCTTCACCTTCCTCTCACCCTCACCATCCACTCCACCCTTGCCGGGTAATAAACGGGGCTTTGTTTAACAAGTTCGAGTGCCAGACCCAAAGTGCTACCTTATCTTATGCAAACATGTACAGAAAACTCATTACTGGCCTGGATTTACCTTCCCAACATCTGAGTCCTCACTCCACCTCCAAGAGCTTCCTGGGAATTTCTGCTCCTCTGATTGGAAAACAGATACAGATTATTTCTCATTTTTCAAGTTAAAATTCACTCACTAGAGAAATAAATAGCTTACTCTGTGTCCAGAAGAAAGTCATCTACAGGCAGTATCTGACTGGCTAACAGTTTGTATACATCCTCAAACTTTATTTCTCAGTCAAATGTTTGGAATTTCCCATATAAACCATATAATAAGTGGTGGTTGGTTTCCCACAAAAAGTTCTATTCTATTCATGATGCACTGGAATACTATATTAATAGTACCGTTTATTCTACATCTAGGCACAATGCATCACATAGATTCCATGGGAAAACACACTCATACATACATGGAACACATTTTCCTTTCTTTTCATATTAGAGCATGACTAGAAGAGTGAAGCACTTTTAGGGTACTAGAACCAGATGTTTATTGGCTCCTTAAATTACTCTTTCAATCAATCAACTCTTCATGTATTCAAAATAAAGAATTGAGGACAGAAATCCCCTGGGGTCAGAGACACCAGACTCAATCTCTATGTTAATCTCTTGGATTGACCACAGCAGATAAGGGATAGATTATAGGCTGTACAGCCAGAAAGAGCAAACTTTAGATCTGGGTTCTACTATTTATTGGCTATTATTCTCTTTAAATCTCAATTTTCTTTTAGGCATATTGGGAGTAGTAATCTACTGCATTAGGCTTTGGGGGATAATTTGAGATGGTATGAGAAGTACTTAGCACTGTGCTTTGCACATTTTTCCATTACTGAGCTCTGACCTGACAGTGGAGGGGCCTCACCTAGAGAATGGTGGCTGCGGTTACAGAAACCATCTTTTGTTAACTACCTCACTGTGATTTTCCCTCCCTCAACCCCACTCACTCAATACCCAGGAGTGGACCTCAACGATATCTCTAATACTTGAACCTGCCGACTTAACCACAGTTAGTCTGGACTGGACATTGACTCAAGCTGGACTAAGTAGATTTGCTTTCCCAAATTTTGGGTTGTAACTCAAGAGCCTTACACTGGAAGCTGCGAACTATTTCATTTTAGTGCCAGCAATCAAGAGACAAGATTCAGAAACTTACAATTCAGGTTCCAAAGAGCCCCTGGCTCCTATTGCACTCAAAGCTTATTAATCTCTTCTTTAGATTCCATGAGATATATAGATCTTTCCAGCAGATCTGCTTACCACCTGTTTTCTTAGTTAAACTATCTGCAGTTGGTTTCTGAAGCTTGCAAAAAACGTTTTAAAATATAATTAGTAGTAGTCATTGTAACAGTAAGAATGATAGCAGTAGTAGTAATAGTGGTGGTGTAATCCAAACTCTGGTTTCTCACTCAAAGTGTTACACAATCTGGCTTCCACATTACATTACATTTCATCTTTGTGTTTAATTTACACCCTTGATGATAGAGTTCAGATTTTATTCTTAAATATATGAATCCATAGAATCTATATAATACTGCACAGAGAAATCGCTCATTAAATATTTGTTGAACAAATGAAGTTGTGAAGGAAATACAACTAGGTTAGACATGTAAGCACCTAAAGTATGTATTGAAAAACAATGAGGCTTCTATAAAGTACTTTAAAGCAAGTTATTTTAATAGGCATGGTAAAATTCTGTACATCTCTTGATGCTGCTGAGTTGAAGAATATATCAGGATTGATTAATAAATTATCTTTCTCTAAGCTAAAACTAGTTTATAGAGATTGAAAGAACAGAAACAGGTAGCCAAACGTTTTAAAATTCTAATGAGAAAAGAAAGAAAGAACCCCTAAAAGTAGATCATTAATAGAAAGAGTGTCTTCATAAAAGCAGGTATTTCTCTACTTGCCAAAACGCTGTCACTCCCTTCAACCTACATAACACTTGCTGTTGTAATGGACATGTGTCATAGTGACTTCTGAAGGTAGTTTTTTTTGCCTGAGGTTTTGAGGTAAGTGACTATTGAGTGCAGGTTTTGTAAACCGTATGGAATTGGGTTGGCTTTTGGAACTTGTAGGTTTATCTAGGAGGTACTGGATGCTTGATGGAGGATTCTGACTTGCAATGCTAGTTACTGAAAAAGGCAAAAGATTATAAAAATGGGAAGTTGGAAAAACACCTGTAGAAACAACCTTTAAATCCTCCTTGCCAAAGAAATAGAAGCTCGTGAGATTATTTGGATATAAATACTCAGGCGACTCTACTGTCCTCCTGGACTTTCTACATGGGATTCTGCTGGCAGAATCTTAACTTGGCCTTGCCTCTGCTCTATTGTTTGAAAGGATAGAGGGTTCCTTTGTGGAGAGATGAGAGGAGAACAAATATGTGTTTTAATTTATTTTTGTGATAAATATCACTGAATCAAAATTTAATGCTCTCTTTATATATTTTAGTTTGATACTCATAATGCAAGAAGCAGTCATTTAATAAGAGATTGAAATGAGCACTTGCTAACAATGAAGTCATTATTTTAATGAAACCTGATCAACTTTCCTGAATAATTTGGGATTTTTTTAAACAACATATTTCAAGGCAGAAAAAAAGGAAAAGACCATACGTTTGGCAGAAATGAAAAATGGTTACTATGGCAGCTTGATTTGGACATGGAAAACCTGTTTCAAGCTATTCATAAACCCAACTCTTGCAAACTATTTATTATGTACAATAAATTATATGAAACATGTAATGAAAAAACAAGAGTGATTTGTTTTAGAACTCAGAGAGTTAATGAAAACTATTTGAGGAGGAAGGACTGAGTAAAATGTGGATCCTGGTGTTCCCTGCTGAACTAGCTTAATGAATTTTTATCCATTCCAAGAGGATGCCCCCCCCCACCCCCACCGCTGCACACCCACTCTTCATTGGTTCAATACAAATGTCACATTCTTTAAAGAAGAAAAAAACTTGGAATTTACCCTAACCAATAAATGTGCCATTTTCGAATTCAAATACAATTCATTTAGCCTCTGTTTTTCATGCCCGAGTGGACATCTCTCGTTACACACCCAAGGCGAAACTTAGAGATAGCAGTGGAGGTAGGGATGGATGCATTGCCAACCCTCATATTCCGAGCTATTTATTCTCTATGAGTGCTTAAAAAGGACAGTAGGAATGTGTTTTTAAGTGGGGCATGTGTGTTCCTGTGAGTCCAGGGAAGTTGGCAATTCTGTGTCAAAAACTTGTATTTTTGCATATGCATGGCAAAAGTAAAGACTTGATTTCTGATTTTGAAGACATATAATCTAATTGGCAACACAAAATTTACATTCACTATACAAGAATCAGTAGAAGCAATATGTAATCAGGTATTCTATAATTTTATTTGGATAATAAATGCCATGGAAACTTTACAATGGGGCAAACAAATTTGGATGGAAATAAGGGTAAGTGACGTGTTGCTGTGTTTATTTAAAAACCTGAAGGCTTGTGCTTTGTAGAATGGAAACAATTTGGAAAAGAAGTGAAGAATCGGGAGACAGAGATGTATTTAAGGCAGGGGCCTGGTGGGCAGGACAGTGTGAGCTAATCAAAGCAGTGCTTAGTATATGTTAAAAGTATGATCCTATAAAAGGCAGTAAATAATTCAACCTGTGTGCAAAAATCTATTCAAAAAAATGTGGTGGCAACAGAATGAAAGTAAAATCCTATAGCACAGTTACTGAATCTGTGAAGTAGTCAAAATAAACTCTTTCTTTATAAGCAAGATTAAACAGAGCTCTATCCCTGGAGCCAGACTGCCTGGGTTGAAATCCCAGCTCTGCATTTACACACTATGCCATTCTCAGTGTCTCCATTTCTTCACATGTCTAAAGGGTACGGATAGTGCCTTATTTACGTAATAGAATTATGATGAGGACTAAATGAGTTAAAAACTGTAAAGCACTCAGAATAGTACCTAGCACAAACTAAGCATTTTATCAGTAGTTATTAAAAGAAAAGAAAAAAATTAAATTGCTTGCCTAATTTTTCAATACTCTAAAATATCTGTCATCAAGAAAATTTTAGAATGAACTTTCTTATCACATGCCATCTTTTATTATAATTTTAGATTTTAAAATTTTTATCTCTATTGAGGTATAACTGACATATAATAAACTGTACATATTTAATGTGCAAAATGAAAAGAATTTTGACAAATAAACAGCTGTGAAACCATGACCACAGTCAAGATAGTAAATATATCCAACACTCCAGAAAGTTTTCTCCTGCCTAGTGTAATCCCTATGTTCATCTCTGTTCCCTATATCCCTGTCCCCTACATACCTGTCCCCAGGTGACCATTTATATGCATTACTTGTTACACACTGGCTTGCATTTTCTACGATTTTACACGAATGAAATTACATAATATGTATTCTTGGGAGGGGTGGTGCTTGACTTCTCTAATGCAGCATAATTAGGTTGAGGTTAATCCATGTTTTTTACATGCTTATCCTTTTTAATTGCTGAGTGGTATTCTTCAGCAATACTACTTGTATAGATAAGACTACAATTTGTATTTCTACCTACCCATTAATGGACGTGTGGGTTGTTTCCAGTTTGGGACTATTACAAATAAAACTACTATGAACATTTATATATAAGTTGTATATGGCTACATGCTTTAATTTTTCTTGGGTAAATACATAGAAGCAGAACAGCTGGGTCATATATTAGTATATTTAACTTTTAAAGAAACTACTAAATTTCTCCAGTGTGGTTGTAGCATTTTACATTCCCATCAGCAGTGGTCCATTCCTTTACATGCTCGTGAACACTTGGTAGATCAATGTTTTAATTTTAGACATTCTATAAGGTATTTAGAAATATATCATTTTGGTGTTAAGTTGCATTACCCAAATGATTTAAAATGTTGAGCATAGCATGTGATTATTTGCCATTTATACCTTCTTCAGTGAAGTATCTGTTTAAATCTTTCACAATATTTTACTGGGTTGTTTGCTTTCTTATTATTGAGTATATATTTCTCCAAGTCTGTATCATATTTCACTTTCCTGTCTTTCAATTACCAGTTTTAAATTTCCACTAAGTCCAATTTATCAATTTTTTTCTTTTATGGGTTGTGCATTTAATATACCTAAGAAATCTTTACCTAAGCCAAGAGATGATTTTCTCCTGTGTTGTTTTTCTTGAACTTTTATAGTCTTGATGTATTAGGGTTCTCTGGAGGTACAGAACTAATAGGAGATATATATATATATCCTATATATATATATATATATCCTATATATATATCCTATATATATATCCTATATATATCCTATATATATAATGAGTTTATTAAGTATTTATATATATATATATAAAATATGAGTTTATTAAGTATTAACTCACACGAACACAAGGTCCCACAATAGGCTGTCTGTAAGCTGAGGAGTAAAACAAGCCGGTCTGAGTCCCAAAACTGAAGAATTTGGAGTCCGATGTTCGAGGGCAGGAAGCATACAGCACAGGAGTAAGATGTAGACTGGGAGCCTAGGCCAGTCTTGTCGTTTCACATTTTTCTGCCTGCTTTTTGTATTCTAGCTGTGCTGGCAGCTGATCAGATGGTGCCCACCCAGATTGAGGATGGGTCTGTCTTTCCCAGCCCACCGTAAGTAAATGTTAATGTTAATTAACATTAACACTTGAGTAATGTTAATCTCCTTTGGTAACACCCTCACAGACACTCACAGGATCAATACTTTGTATCCTTCAATCCAATCAAGTTGACAGTATTAACTATCACACTTGGGTTCCATATGGGCTATAGCTATTTTTTAGTTAATTTTTCCATAGTGTGGCGTATGAATTGAAGTTTATTTTTTGACATGTGGATATTCAATTACTTTAGTTCTATTCGTTGAAAGGACTATCTTTTCTTCATTGAATTACCTTTGTCCCTTTGTCAAAAATTGATTAACCATGTAAGTGTGGTTCTGTTTCTAAATGCTCTATTTTGTTCCATTGGTATATTTGTCTATCATTACACCAATACCACACTGCTTTGAAATTTGTAATAATATCTTCAACTTTATAATGTCTCAAGATCTGGTAGTGTATGTTCTTCAACTTCATTCTTCTCCAAAGTTTGTTGGGCATTTCTAGTTTCATTGCATTTTCATATGAATTTTAGAATCAGGTTCTTAATTTCAATATTAAAAAATTATTCTTAAATTCTTATTAGGATTATATTGTATATCTAGATATACAATGAAGATAATTAACATCTTAGCAAAATCAAGTATTTCTATCTATGAATCTATATTTCTCAATTTATTTATGTCTTCTTTAGCAATGTTTTCTAGGTTTTAATATCATTTACATCTTTTTGTATATATATCTTCATATTTCATTGTATGCTTCGTGACATAGATTTTTAATTTAATTTCAATTGCTTGGTGTTAACATATAAAAACACACTGATTTTGTGTATTGATCCTGTATCCTGCAACCTTCCTAATTAATTCACGTTTCCGTGGGATTTCCTACATAAACAACCATTTCATATGTGAGTAAGAAGTGTTTTACTGTTTCCTGTCCAATCTGGATGTCTTTTTCCTTTTTTTGTCTTATTTTACTATCTAAAGCCCTCAGTACAATTTTAAATATAAGTAATTATAGTACATATTCTTTCCTTGTCCCTGATCTTATGGGAAAAGCATTCAGTCCTTCATTATTAAAAATGATTATGATGTTAGATGTAGATTTTCCACAAATGGAATTTAACAGTTTGAATAAGTTTTCATCTATTCTTAGTTTTCTGAGTTATTTTTATTATTATTACAAGTGGATATTGAATCTGCCCAAAGCTTTTTTTGGTCTATTGAGATAATTACATGATTTTTCATTTTTAGTCTGCTAATATAATGAGTTCTATTCATTGATTTTCAAATGTCAAACCAAACTTGCATGCCTGACATAAATCCCATGTGGTCATGATGTATTTCCTTTTTCTATATTCTTGGATTAAATTTGTTAAAATTTGCAATAATAAAAATTGCACCTGTTTGTTAGATATGTTGATCTGTAGGTTTGTTTTTTTTTCTATTTGGTGTTGGTACTGGAATAATGCTGGCTTTACAAAATGCGTTCAAAGTATTCCCTTCTCTTCTCCTATGTACTTTTGAAGAGTTTTATTAAATTGGTATTATTTCTTCTATCAGTGGCCCAATAAAACCATCTGGGCTTACAGTTTTCTTTGTGAGAAGATTTTTAAATACATAACGATTCCTTAATTATATATAGGACTATGTGGGTTACCTATTTCTTAAAGTTTCATAGTTTGTTACTTTGAATAAATTTGTCTATTTTATCTAAGTTGTCAGATTTATTAAGAGTAAGCTTTCCTAATTTTCCTTTGTGATCCTCTTATTATCTGTGAAATCTGTAGTGATGTCACTTCTTTCATTCATGATGTTAGTAATTTGTATCATCTAAGATTTTCCTGATCATGTAGTTAGGGGTCTATCAATTTTAGCGATCTGCTCAAACAACTAGCTTTTGGCTTATTGATTTTTTTCTATTAAAATGTTTTAAATTGATTTTTACTCTGATAATCACCACTTTTCTTTATTCAGTTTACTTTGTTTTAATGCTTTCTTCCTACTTTCTTTAACTGAGGCTACTGATTTGAACCTTTTATTATTATTTCTAATTATGTGTTTTAGGATATAAATTTATTCTAAACATAACTTTTACTACATCCCACAAATTTTGATATACTCTGTTTTCATGTTTATTGATTTCAAAATAGTTCTAATTTCCATTTTGATTTCATATTTGACCCATGAGTTATATAGTATTGTGTTAATTAGTTTCAACTATTTGAAGATTTTCCAGAGACCGTTCCATTATTTACTTTTATTTACATTGTAATCAGGAAATATACTTTGTATGCTTTTAATCCTTTTAAGCTTTTTAACACTTGTTTTATTGCCTTGTGAATGACTTATCTTGGTAAATACCCTGTGTGCAATAGGGGGGAAAGTATATTCTGCTGTCTTGTGGTAGGATGTTGCTATGGTTTGAAAACTTAATCCCCAAATTCATATGTTGATTGGGGGGTAGAGCCTTTGGAAGGTAATTAGGATACGTAAGATCATCAGGGTGGGGGCCTCCATGATGGCACTGGTGACTTTCTAAGAGAGACATCTGATCTGACACATACGTATGCTCTTGCCCTCTCACCACGTGATGCTTTCCACCACGTTATGACACAGCAAGAAGTCTCTCAAAAGAGGCCAGTGCCATGCTCTTGAACTTCCTAGTCTCCAGAACCATGAGCTAAGTAAACTTTTTATTTCTTTATAAATTATTCAGTGTGGTAGTCTGTTATAGCAACAAATCAAACTAAGACAGCTGTATAATAAACATCAACTACATCTAGATTGTTGGTATGTTTTTCAAATCTTCTGTATCTTCACTTATTTTCTGCTTACTTGTAATCTCTATCTATAATTACATGTTTATCTATTTCTCCTTGAAATTATATAGATTTTGTGTTATGTATAGCTGTTATTAGATATATAAATATTTAGGATCATTATATCCTCTTCATGATTTCACACTTATTATGAAATAGCTCTTTTATCCATGGTAATAATCTTTGCTCTAAGATCTACTTTGTCTGACATTTATATGGTCACTCCAAACTTCTTTTGATTGATGCTAGCATGATGTGCATACCTTTTTTCCATCCTTTACTTTTAATTTGCTTGTGTCTTTATGTTGAAAGTGTGTTTCTTATAGGCATAAACAAGACCTTATACTTTTATCCAATCTGATAATAGTCTTTGTCTTGTGATTGGAGCATTTAGACCAATCATCTTTAATGTAATTGTCTGTTTAAAGTTGCACCTTAACTCCATCCTTTCCACCTCAACTCCATCCTTTCCACCTCAGCCCAGGTACTCACAATGCCCCTTTCTGCTTGATTTTGTCTTTTGCTCTTATGAACATCTGACATAATTATTTTGTTCCACCCTCTGGGACTCTTTGCCATTTCTTGAACACAAGTTTTTGCCTCCTTTTGTATTTACTATTTCCTCTGCTTGAAAGATTCTTCTGCCAAATATCTATGGTTTGCTTGTTTCAGTCTTTCTTCAAATGTCACCTTTCCCATGGGATCTTCATTGATTATTATATTAAAAACTAAATATTCACTTGATGTAAAACATTATCCATATTATGTATGGACTTGAAAATACCTAAGTTTTATGTTTCCCTCTAGCACTCTATTTCGTGGAGGCAGAACATTTCTTAGGATTCAAGAAGTAACTATAGCAGCTGGGCATGGTGGCTCAGCCTTGTAACTCTAGCACTCTGGGAGGCCAAGGTGGTAGAATCCCTTCAGCCAAGGAGTTTGAAACCAGCCTAGGCAATATAATGAGACCTCATCTCTATGAAAACCTTAAAAATTTGCAGAGTATGTGGTACGTGCCTGTAGTCTCATTCATTTGGGAGGCTGAGGTGGGAGGATCACTTGAGCCCAAAAGGTCAAGGCTGCAGTGAGCCACGATTGTGCCACTATACTCTAGCATGAGCGACAGAGCAAGACCCTGTCTAAAACCCCCCTCCAAAAAAAACCAGAAAACAAAAATAAAATAGAAGAAGAAGAAGAAACCATGTATCTAAGGATTCGAAATTGATGTCACAAGTCTATATGGAACAAAACTGAGAGCTCTTGGTAACTTGTCCCCCAAAAACTTCATTAATCTTATTTTGCATACAATCCTATTGACTGCACTGCCCAGCTTTCAGTCCCACAGCAAAGTAGAAAATGCAATGTAGTCAGAAAATATGTTTTTATAAGTCAGCACCCTGACAGGGGACAGGGACTAACATATGTTTATTTTGCACTATGCATGAGACCCATCATTTAATCTTTATTATATTTCTGTTAAGTGGGTTATGGCGATCATTTTACAGATGAAGAGATTGAAATTAGAGAGTAATTGATCCCAAAATCAAAAGCTGGGATTTGAATGCAACTTCCTCTTCCTCCTAAGCCTATCTTTTTGCACCCACACTGTGCTGCTTCACTGTCAGCTGAAGTGACAACTGATGGTCCATCAGTAAGGGAAGAATATAACCCAGAGACAAATATTCAGAGACTGATAGGACCCCAGACCATCCTGCATACCACAATCAGTGTTGAGGACATCATCTCTGGATAGCACACACAGTCATTAATGTTCATAATGATAAAACCAAGTCATCAAAAAAGATTAATTACATTCCATCCACTCTGTTTAAGAAGGCAGGGAAGTGTGAAATCCATTTTAGAAAGATTTCCATCAAAAATGATTAAAATTTTCAGCTATCCAGAATGATTCATTCCCTCGGGTTTCCACATAGCCAAATATGTAAATGAAAAAGCAAAAATATTGCCCATTTCCCACAAAACAAAACAAATAAGCAAACCACACAAAAAAAGATACAGAAAGGACTCAACCAAATTGAGGACTGGATATTCCTACAGTGCATACTAGGATATATACTTAAGCTGATAAGCATTCATTTTTTCCTAGCTTCTATCCGTTCTCACTGGTCAGGTGTCCATCTGAATAATTGGTGCCCCGGCCAGAAAGATTTTAATTGTTTTGATTATTTCTTCTGCTGTACAATATTTTAGGGATTGGTAAATATATTCCCCATAGTCCTGAGCACATAGTTGGAATGATTAAGACTGCTTCACTCACAGACCTTCAAAATCCCAACTTTGCTTCAAATATGAAAGAGAGGTTGTTTTGGCCCTATAGAAGTGAAGCTGAACATTACTTTATTTGAATTTTAGTTATAAAAACAAGAAAGAAAAGTACTTATCTCAGTCTAGTGCCTGGCATGTGGTAAATATTCAATAAATGTTGGTTAAAAGAATCTTTTCTGTCCACCAGTAGAAAAATAGTTAAGTAAATTGTGTTAAATCATGATGCATCTAGGTAATGAAATGACATATTCTTATTTCAAATAATAACCTGACAAATGCTGACATGGTTTTTTTTTTCACCTCTGTATCCTTATCTCCTAGAAGAATTCTTGGCATCTAATAAGCACTCAATAAATATTGATTGAAAGAATAAATGAATAAATGAAACATAAAATTAATGAACAAGTGGTAAAACTATTTATTGATATAATTATATTGTAATATAATTTTGGGGGGGATATGCATGTAACTGAATCAAGAAATATCTGAAATGTTACACAGTACTTTATTACTGGTAGTTATTCTGGTAAATGTAGGGGACTTATGAGAGATTCTCATGTTTTACTTTATTTATATAATATTTAAATGTTCACAACATACATATATTACTTTTATAATTAACAAAGTTTATGCCATAACTATCACAAAAAATGTCTTATTACATCAGATAATCTGGTAGTTAGGTGTTCATTATAGAAGTAAAAAAATAAGATGATATTAGGTGCCCACAATGTATAACATTGCACAGAATGAATGCGGATGGAGCCAGAAACAATCTCTCAGTATTAAAAAGCCTTAACTCAGCAGGGGGTAAAGAGGTGTGAAAAATTAACTGAAAAAGAAACCATACAAAATATGGTTTCCTTTCCACAGAGAGGAGGATGGATGGAGAGTAACCGATTAATGGCTATGGGGTTTCCTTTTGGGGTCATGAAAATGTTTTGGAACTAGATAAAGGTGGTAGTTTCACAACGTTATGAATGCCACTTAATTGTTCACTTTAAAATGGTTAAATATATATATTTATATATTATATATGTAAATTTTTACTTTCATTTGGTAAATTATATATATGTGTATGTATGTATATACACGTGTGTATATATGTGTGTATGTATGTGTATATTTCATCATATATATATGATGAAATAAAACAAAGATAAATAAAGGCCCTAAAAGACATCCAGGCCGAGGATGGGGATACTTTTAACTGGGATAATTTGCAAAATAAAGAAGGGGCAAAGCCTGATTGTAATCATCCGATTCAATTCTCAGATAAATAAATTCTAGCATCTATGTTAACAGCAGGTACGTTTCAATTGATATTACCTTTTAGAGCAAGGTAACGAAGGAAAAAGCATCAAATTCTAATGCCAGCTAGATAGAACACGTGCTGCCATGCCAGGCAATGAGCTCCTCACCGGTAGACACCGTATGTTCTTCGTCTTTGTATCCTCAGCTCTCAGGCATAGTGCCTGATGTCATGGATAACTAATGTTGAACGAATGATAGTTTAACAATGGATTAATGCTGGAATTAAATGGCCCTTAGATCTAAGAATGGCTTCCTTTCTAGCAGGGCCTTCTACCCATGCAGACATCCAAGAATTAATTAGAAAGCTTATGGAAAGGCATATTCCTGGGCTGTACCTCCAGATATTCCGGTTTGGTAGGTCTCAGGTAGGGCGTGGAAATCTGTTTCACGAAAGGTTCTCAGGTGGTTTGATGTACGTGTTCTGTGGATCACAATTTTAGTAACCAGCTTTAACCTCCATCTCCTGATGCCAGCTATCTTCCCTAATTTTTGGCAGAAATTGAAGCTCAGGGCTGGAGATGGACAATGTGTTTTTCTACATGGAAGTATGAAATAAGTAGCCAGTTGGAGTTTTTCCAGATATGTGTATATATATTCAATATAAGAAGAACATTATAATAACCGGAACTGTCCAGAAAGCAAAAATGACTTGTGGTGTTACGAGCTTTAGAAACATTGACATGGTTGAAGAGAGCGTCTCTTGGGGTGTCATATAATACATTCTCTGGCACTAAGAGGGATTTCACTTGGTTGGCTCTTAGGGTTCCTTCCAACTCAGACTCTCTGATTCTCTGATGAAACAGGTTGGGGGCAGAAGAGGCAGATAATGCATGTACATTTAACCACTTTGAAAAATGTGGATTTCTATAAAAATGTGAAATATTGTTTTCATTATTCATGATTTGGGGCAGTATCTAACATCATTTTTGGAAAGTTTCTGATCTTCATTTCTATTTTCATGAGAATGTTTAATAAGAGAATATTATACACAAATAGGTGAGTTTGGGAAATTTGAATTTTATTTGTAAAATATACCAGGTATGATTTTTTTTCAGGACCTATTTTGTGTTTAACTTTAATAATCTTATTTTTTCTGACTTTGAAATCAATAAAGTCTCATAGTAGAAAGTTTGCAAAATTCAGAGAAGTTAAAGAAGACAACAAAAGCTATATTATCTTACTACTGAGAGGTAATCTCTATTAGCATTTTGAACTATTTCTGTTTCCCTTCCACCCAAATACACACATATACAAACACAACATTTTATGGTTGGCATTTTACTGTTATTTTATATACTCCTTGAAAACATGTTCTTAATCAATAGCAAACTATTTCATTAACAAATGTATTAATGACAGCATAAAATGGCCATTATGTCAAGTTTGATGTTGTCCAACAGAAAACTGAACTCAGGAGTCCATATTGCCATCTTCAAACTGAAGCAAGCCAAACAAAACAAAACAAAATAACTGTCTTTTTAATTTGATTCCTATCTTTGCAAATTTAGATTATTTCCACTTTTCTATTATAATAAATATGTAGTGAAAGTGCTTGTACATGGAACATTGACTTACCTGTATGTCTTTAAGATGGAGTCTCAGGTATGACAATTGTGGTTTAAGCCCTGTGAACATTTGTAGACATTCAATGCACATTTTCAAAGGGCTTTACAGGAAGGTTTCACCAAATTATGCTTCCACTAACTAAGGATGAGATCTCTTTCACTGCATGGTGGCAAGCGTTAAGTATTAATAAAAATAAAGCAGAAAACTTTCCCATCAAACTTAATGGACAGAAATTTGAAATCTTGTTTTTACTTGCTGATCAATAGTAAAGTGAATATGTTTGCAGATTCATATACCTCATGTGTCTTTCTTCCTTTAATGTTCTGGGTTTTAATTCTATAGTTTTCCATTTCTTCACTTAAGGCACAACCGCGGTGAAGTTTCAACTTCAAAATTCTTCTCAATGTTTTGTAGAGAAAAAAAAGGAATTGAGAATGAAAATATTTTAAAGAAGACACAATTACCAAGTTATTTTAATGTTTTTATTATTGAAATTTAAAAACATTTGTGGCATTACATGGTTCTTGCAGAGCTATGAATGGTGACTTTTTTTCTTAAGGAAAATAATATGACAATAAATATGCATGACTTTTTCAACTGCATCGAAAGAACTTTGTAGTAATAAATATAAAATTTTCACTACCTGTTCCAAAATTTTGTTTCCAATAAACCAAAAGGTTTAGTCAGATAGAAGTAATTCCAGGTAATGTTTTATTTCTATAATTTAAAAAACAACCACCTCAAATTTGACAAGTTTTCATCAACTTCTACAATAATCAGAATGTCCTATAGAGATTACTTATAAAATCATGACTTTACTATGTGATATTTGGTGCCACCTGACAGCTTTGGGACTTGTCCTTGAAACTACATCTCTTGTTTGGGTAACTACCAACAGGTTATTGGAGATGCCTGGCTTATGAATATGAGCCCACTCTACAAGGCATCATACAGTCACAAAATTCTGAATTTCATATACAGTGGTCCCTCTTATCCATGGTTTCACTTTCTGAGGCTTTAGTTACTCAAAGCCAAATATGGTCCAAAAATATTAAATTGAAAGTCCCAGAAATAAACAATTCACAGGTTCTAAATTGTGCACGATTCCTAAAGCTGATGAAATCTCATGCAGTCTATCCCGCCAAGTTCTCCTTTCGTCCAGTGTATCCATGTGAGACATGCTACCTGCCCATTAGTCACTTAGTAGCCATCTAGATGATCAGACTGACTGTCACCACATCTCAGTGCTTGTGTTCACGTTCCCCTTATTTTACTAAATAATGGTTCCAAAGTGCAAGAATAGAGATGCTGGCAATTTGGATATGTTAAAAAGAAGCCATAAAGTGCTTCCTTGACTTTTCTAAAAGGTAAAAGTTCTCAACTTAATAAGGAAAGGAAAAAAATCATATGCTGAGGTTGCTAAGATCCATAGTAAGAATGAATACTCTATTTATGAAACTGTAGAAAGAAAAATAAATTTGTGTATAGTATATATAGGGCTGGGTACCGTCCTCAGTTTCAGGCATCCACTGGCAGTCTTGAAAAGTATCCCATGAAGATAAGAGGATAGTGGTTTTCCTCAATTAAGCTTTTCTTATAAAATAAAACATTTGTTATAATAAGTAACATAAATAAAATCATGCGCTACATGACAACGTCAAGACAGACTATATATATGTTGGTGGTCAGAACAATAGGCTACGTCATATAGCCTACGTGTATAGTATCCTCTACCATCTAGGTTTGTGTAAGTATGCTCTATGATGTTCACGCAAAAATGAAATTGCCAAACGATGTATTTCTCTTAACTCATGCTCTAGTTGTTAAGCGATACACAATTACACATGGCTAAATTTTAACATTTCCAAGTCTATTAGAACAAGAATACAATTTTGGAGCAAGATTTAAATGAGCACAACTTTCTAGGTACTGCATTTTCAATAAATTTTACCCTAATTTATTATATTGAAGCTACTTTGTTTTAGAAAATAAACTTCTTTCTTTCCTTTGTAATGCTTCAGGTGCTGAAAATTTTTTGGGTTATACTCAGTTTCCTAAAAGTAGCACTACAGTTTTAATTTAGCTTGAACCTTGTCGTATGACATCGCGCCTTGTTTTACCACTGGTACTCACATTTCACTGCTTTGTGTCTTTTACTGTCTTGCACAAGGCAAAAAAAAAAAAATGCTTTCTTCTCAATTTTTTTTTCTCCACTTTTCATGGAAAGATGTAAAATGACAAAAAACATTACGGGAAGTAAAAAATGATTTCTATTAAACAATATTTTCCAATTATTTTTTACTCTTCTGTTAGTTTTTATATCGAAATGTGTAGACTATGATTCAAAATGTGCAAAAGAATTGCTGCCACTTATTTTTTATGACTAGTCTAAACTTTTAAATCCCGCTATCCCATTTGGGTATTGGGGAGTACAAACTTAAACTTGGTAAGAAATCCCAGACTTGTGCATTTAAAACAAAGTACTCTGAATAAATATTCAGCTAATTTACAGTCTAGCTTCTTAGGGATCTCCTCCCTTTCCTATTATTCAAGATGGTACCTGGATTCATGGAAAAGCTTTTGTGTCCTGCTTGCAAAGAGGAAGAAGGGTTTCAAGCTGTCCTTCACATCTTTGCTGGTCTATGATGTGACAAAAGCAGTCTGGTCTCCTCCAGTCGTTAGGCATCTGACACTAATGGCCACCAAATTGTTGCTGATACTGCTTTTTGCCAGGGAGCAGTGGAGAGGGATAGGCATTGTGATATGGCTGAAATTTATGTCTGGTGAACTTTAAGGAAATGTCTAGCTCAAGTTTCACCGGCCTACCCAGTTCTCGATTGTGCATAATCTCTGGTCAGCTTCCTTTCATCCGCTCCTAGCCTCCCCGCGGTGGTCCTGTTGAAGGTCCATTGTGTCTCAATTCTGCCTTCCCGTGCCTCCTGGATCCATAACAGAACTTGTAGATCTCTTCCACACTGCCACTTTCTCTGCCTCAGCACGCCATGCTGCCCTTTCTCCTCCTTGAAGGTTGCCCTAAGGCCGATGTGAGTCACTCTGTGAAGACTCTTCTCAGGTGCTCTCCGATTAATGACAGGCCAGAAATTTCTAAAAACACCCTAGGTGATATGGCGTGGTTATCATCATGTTGGCCTGAGGTATTTCTCTTCAGAGGTCTGTAATTTTTCTTTTTTTTTTTTAATTTTTTGAGATGGAGTCTTGCTCCGTCGCCCAGGCTGGAGTGCAGTGGCGCGATCTCGGCTCACTGCAAGCTCCGCCTCCCGGGTTCACGCCATTGTCCTGTCTCAGCCTCCCGAGTAGCTGGGACTACAGGCGCCCGCCACCATGCCCGGCTAATTTTTTGTATTTTTAATAGAGACGGGGTTTCACCGTGGTCTCGATCTCCTGACCTCATGATCCGCCCCCCTCGGCCTCCCAAAGTGCTGGGATTACAAGCGTGAGCCACCGCGCCCGGCCAGAGGTCTGTAATTTTTCTGAGCAATGCCCCGAAACATCAAGTACTAAGAATTTTTCAAACCTATCTGAGTTTCAGACCCCACTTTTCTTCCCATATGCATTTTCCTGAGGGGAAAGCCAGGACACTCCATTTGAATTCTCGCCTCATTTCCCTTGAATTCTCTCAGAACTGCTATCAGTACTATACCTTCTGTTTTCTTTTGGGCAAAGTTGATCTTTCCCTACATCAAGTTCTTTTTCTTCTTTACACTAAAAGCATATTTTCATACCTCGAAGGCTTAATCTGGATATGTAAGAAGTTCTTGGAATTTAGAAATCTTCTTTCTTTTCTTTCCTTTTTTTTTTTGACAGAGTCTCACTCTGTCCCCCAGGCTGGAGTGCAGTGCAGTGGCACGATCTCGGCTCAGTGCAACCTCCGCCTCCCAGGTTCAAGTGATCCTCCTGTCTCAGCCTCCCAAGTAGCTGGGATTACAAGCGTGCTCTTGCACCCCTGGATTTTTTTTTTTTTTTTTTTTTTTTGTATTTTCAGTAGAGATGGCGTTTTGCCATGTTAGCCAGGCTGGTCTCAAACTCCTGACCTCAAGTTATCCGCCTGCCTCGGCCTCCCAAAGGCATGAGCCACCACACCCAGCCAGAAAACTTCTTTCTGTTGCCACGAATCCTGATTCACAAGACTTTTGTCTTACTAAACACTGATTTAAGAAGAAAAAAAAAAGACTTTCTTGAACAATGACTTTTTTCCTCTTTGTGTTCCTGCTTTAATAATCTAAATCCTGCCTGAGATAATGGATGCCTCTGGCTGAATAAGGGGAGGGTCAACTAATTTATTTCAAAAAATCTTATCCTTGTTATAGTCGAAACTGCTGATATTGATAAATTACTTTTATCTTTCAGTTATTTCCAAATTCATTTATTAGAGGAGCCATTCCTTTTCTTGAGAAGCTACTTTTTAAAACAAAGTGTTTTAAAAGATATACTACAGTTTATCTTCAGTTACACAATAGCTTCCATGTATTATTATCCTTAAGATTTCCATAAAAATCTGTTCATTTGTTTTTATTTCAATCCAATTCAACAAGCATCAGTTAATACTTGTTTCAAACTAGCCTCCAATTCTGTGTACCATATAGAGAAGAGAGGTTTATAACAGGAATAAACAAGGTCATAGCTCTTCAAATGTAAGTAACAAAATGCATACATTAAATAGTCAGAATAAAATGGAAGACTAAGAAATGCGTGTATTGCTTGAAATAGTTACTTGATAGATATTTATTGTTCTATATTATTTCTTGTACAGGCAAAAAGGTGTAGGTTATCTGAGTAACCTGAAAATAATGTATGTCAGGGAAGACTTCCAGACAAGAAGAAAACAACATGGGGAATGACCGGGGAAATAAGCATTGTAGGTTCAGAGGACAACTCTGTTATGTAAAGATTTAAATTGAATGAAGACCACAAGTCATTCTAGAAAAATGTATTTTTTCAGATATTTGTTCTTGGCATTGCCTTCCTTTTTCCCCCCACCCCCGTATTTTTCATAAAGCAAATGCTTTGTCATATTCTTCCTCTTCAGTGACTGATACTGGCTCATTCCACTGCTTCTGTTTGCTTGGTCACAGCTGTCCGTGAATCTTTCTTCTCCCCAGTGGTCTGACTAAGCGAGGCTCATAGCTCATAACAGGCAGCCCAAGGGTCAGCCCTGATGGGGCCGCACATTTCTGACTTTGGAATAAAGCCATTCTTGCTACTAGAGAGGCTTACAAGGGTTTGTTTTTCTTCTAATATTGCAGCTAAATTTCCATTGAAATAATAATAACTCAAAAAAAGAGATGCTATTCTTTCATCTTTTCTTATTCCTTTCACTGCCAAGTTTATTGGAGAAATGAGAATATGCATACATTGCTAAAACTCTCTCTCAATCCACAACTCTACTGAAACTGCTTCCTTCAAGGTTCCGGTGGCCTAAAAAGACCCATCTCAATGATTATTTCAATTTAAATCTCCTTGACCTCACAACCATCCTTGACACTTTAACCATATCCTCTTAAAATGTTTTTTTCTTGGTTGATAGAATGTAGGACTCTTCTGATTTGCCTCCTATCTCTCCAGACTATTCTTTTTCTGCCTCCTCTTGCTTTCTAAATACAGCTATTTTCTAAGATTCTGTAATTATCTCCAGTGTTTCTCTCTTTGCATTCTCTCTGTAAGTAATTTTATGTACTTTGAGTATTATTTCTATGCAGACAACCCCTAAACATAAATACACACACACACACAACTCTCTCTCTCCGACTGCCTTCTCCACTGGACTACCAGAATTTCTGACTTTTTGCTGAAAAATGCCATTTAGGAGCTCCCACCAATCACTTTAATTTTAGCTTTAAATTCAAAGCTGAAGTCCCTGACACCCTTCTCAGATCTCCTCCTCTTCACTTCCTGCGAATGCTTCTAGGAGTGTTGTGCTGGAGCTGGCTCACACCAGCTTCTGAGGGCTTATGGTTTGCATCTCTCCCCAGCCTTGAAGTCAGCCATGTGGGGAGTATTTACACCACAGATAACGGCAAATGCTACAAATCAGGGGTTTCTTTTCTTTTCTAAAGGCTGATTTTTGAACATTTTTCTAGCACACCGCTGAATACCGTCATACCACCCTCCCAGTCACCCTGAGTCTGAAACTTCGGAAGTAATTTTTTTTCCCTCATGTCCTAAATCCATTCAGTGTCAAATCCTTTAGTTTTTAGATCAGTCCAAACCTTACCACCTCCATTACTCCTGGACTAATTCTTACCAGATTGCTCTCCAGTGCTTTCTTTATCACTAATCCACTGGGCAAATGCTGGTAAATTAATCTTCTTAAGGACCAGCTCGGACTATAATCAGAAGTTTTCAGTGATTCTCCTTGCTGACCAAGGTTAAGAGTCATTAATTTTCAGTAAAGATCAGCCATAATCTGGCTCCCACTCCCACTGTAGCGTGTCTCTCAGTATTCCTGTCACAGACCTCAGAATCCTGAGCTCCTAGCTTGTACCTGAATCATAAACAGTACTTTGCAAAATTTGGAGGATGAAACTTTTCAAATGACTAAATAGAGGCCTTCTTTATCCTGTGTCTATTTTTTTTCCTTGATGCCCCCCCTTTGTCACTTCCACACACTAAATCTTATCTCTATGTCAAATTTCAGCCCAAAGCCAACTTCTTCTGTCAAACTATCTTTTTTCATCTTCTGAGGACCCATCCTAGAGTGTTTTACTTTCATAGTAGGATTTATTATTCTCTGCCTTTTATTAAGATTTCCAGTGAATATGCTATATTCCATTTAAAATAAATGGGCTAGGACACAATGAATTTCTTCTTGCATCTAATGGTCATGCAATCAAAACATGTTGACTCATTTGATATGGAGAACACCTGAGATTTATACAGCATATTTCCTTTCAAAATTACCTAGTACCCTCTCATTTTTTCACATGTTATAATGAAGGAAGAAATTAGACATTTTCTCTGATTTGTAATATTACTCATTGAGAAATTGAGGACTACTGTTAAGATTAGGTTTATCTCTGGATCTTCAGATTTCCCACCTCTGCAACATTGTTCCCGATGGTGCATGCTCTTGCTCTTTACATTCTAGGCAGAGTTTATATGGCTGGATGATTGTTTCTCTGGATATTAAAGGGAAGATATGAAGGGATATTTAGACTACAAACTGTATGAGGACAGAGCCCAAGTCTGTCTTATTCTCCAAAAAAACTCCAACACCCAGCTTGGCTCAACATTATGTCATTAAATCAATGAACCACACTGCCTGTGTTTTTATCAACACCATAGATAGAAAGATGAACACTGTTCCTACTATTATTTTGCAAGTTTATAGTAGTCACCCCTTATCCATGCGGGACACATTCCAAGACCCCCAGTAAATGCCTGAAATTGCAGATAGTACCAAACTTTATATATACTATGCTTTTTCCTATACATATATGCCTAGGATGAAGTTTAATTTATAAATTAGGTACAGTAAGAGATCAACAACAATAACACAAATAAAATAGCACAATTATAACAATATATTGTAATAAAATTTATGTGACTGTGAATGTGACTATTCAAAATATCTTATTGTATTGTACTCATCTATTTTCAGACCATGGTTGACCAAGGGTAACTGAAACCATGGGAAGTGAAACCGTGGATAAGGGGAGACTTCTGTATTTTCAAAAGTTTATTTTTCCAAGTTACAAGATCACTGTTTTGTAGATTAATAACTTTTTCCCCAAGGGCTTTATTGGTTTATTTATTTACAGACTTTGACTATAGCTTGGCAGATAGCATCAGCAACTGAGCACAGAGAAAGAGTAATTGGGCACTGTTTTAAAATTTACTGATGACCTCTTAGAGCAGTAATACTTTAACATGGGCAGTTTGAGTAACTTCCTTAAATTTGTTTTATCCTTGTTTGTCTGTTACATGATGGCTGACATCCTTAAGTCCTTAAGTACATAAGGTTACAGATAGTGACCGTTGAATATATTCATCTTGTTCTAAATAGACTTACTTTGTTCTAATTCTAGAGAGTTTTGGTTGTTGGTGTTTTTGTTTGTTTGTTTGTTTGTTTTCCTATTTTTGTTTGTTTTTTAACATTAGTCTGAGAGATTTCTTTGTTGTTTTACTCTCTGATCTGCAAACAGCTCCACTAGCAAAAACTAAATATCTCTTCAAAATGTCCATACACAGACTGGTTGACAATACCATTGTTAAACCATAGGACAGATACTGTAATTTAAAGAATATCACCATAGGCCAAAATGCAAAATGAGAAAAGGCATTTCTGAATCTCATGAAGGTTATAGATAACATGTCAGGGCTTAAACAGAATTGGTGAACTATTAATATTTCTTTTATATCTATTAGTATATATTACTTTGCTTCTCTCAAAGCAGCATATTTTTATTAAATATTAGTATTTTGTCTGCAGTTGATTGCTTTAATTTTTGTTACACTATACTCCTCACTGCAATACTTATGATGAAATCCCTGGGTCTACTAAATATACCTCTCTCATGTTAGGTTTTAATGTGCTCTATGCCTCTTTTGTAGCTAATAATTATTGGATTTAGGCTTACAAAAGCCTTTTAAAGTGCAGCTTCCACAAACTTTTTTTTTGGTATTGTGTTAAAATGAAATAGTCAGGCCCATTAACACATCTGATAATCTGTTTCGAGATATATGATTCTAAAATATGAATGTTAAAAAAGCATTAATTTAGCTTTACTCCTTTCATTTCTATGTGTAATATTTTCTCAGATTAGTGTGGTTGGCAGACTGTTGTTTAAACCAGTCAATGCAAATTAGCCTTGTAATTTCCTTGGTACTAAAAGTTTTGCTTTTGCTCACCTAATCTGTACTTGAGTAATTATTCTTCAGGCTGGTTGTTTTGTGTTCCTATTAAGGAAAGAGGAGTCAGAAGAGTGGTAAATATAATCATTATCATATACTTCAAATATCGGTGTTAAATGATGCTTTTTTTTTAACATTAGTTTAACATAAAGTTTGTAGAATACTGAATGTTGTCTTTGAAAGTGCTAAACTCTCTATATTTTAATAAATTTCTTGGAAATTAGTAAAGAATTAAAACTTTCAACACATATAATAGTACATATTTTTTAAAATACTGCAGAAATTTATCTCCATGGCTAATGACCACACACCAGCTAAATTTCATAACAGTGTAGGAGGAATGTATAAGTTTATAAATGATATGAATTATATTTTCATTGCAGAAAAATGATTTGTAAATTCAATAATTCCTCAGGCCTTGTTAATGATGATAATAATAATGACCAAAAACAGACATTATTATTGAATGCTACCACCTGCCAAATTCTTAACACCCTAAATACATATGATTATTTACTTTATTCAGGTGAGGAAATCAAAGCTAAGAAAGGTTATATAACTTACTCAATGCTTCACTTCAGACAATTATAGAGTTGGAATATAAAACCATAGCTGGCTCTAACAATTTGGAAAATGTAAACTTGTTACATTTTCCCTCATGATCCCTCATTGCCTTAATTAATTCATAATATTTTTCTATAAGTATTTTTTCTTCACAGATATTTGTGAATAGGACTCTAGCTGACCTTTATGAATTTAAGTTCAGTATCCCACATTGCATTCAAGTATACCTTGGCCACTGACCTACCCCTCAAGCCTCATAGTCAACATAAATGACCTCCTTTTGAGTTAGCCAGTTGTTTATACTTCTACCTATGCTCAGAGAGACAAATACTCCTCGAACTCCTGTAGCCTAGCAGGGAAGTTGTCTCACTCATTTCTTGTCTTCAGCATCACTCACAATGTCAGTATTAAGTGAACAGATGTTTTAGAGTTAATTGCTCCCCTACATAGACAAAAACATTCTGGAATGTTAGGACATCTATCTCTTCTAATGTGTCTGCATGTGGGTCAGAGCCCACATCCACATGGCAAAATGTGAAGAAGGGATGAGTCTATCATTCAATCAAATGATCAACTTCTTGGACAGCAAGAGGCAAGACAGAATAGCAACCCCCCAAAATAAAATGAGAACGAAAACCAAAGTGTCTTGCCACAAGCTGGTCCTTTATGAGAATATTTGGACAATAATATTAATACCAACTGTATCAATAATAATAATAATAATAGCAGCTATCACTCAATACTCCATTATATTCCAGAAACTTTACCAGGTCCTGTGTATATACTATCTCATTTAATTCTTAGAAAATATAGGTACTATTATTTGCATCTTAGAGATGAGGAAACTGAAACTCAAAGAAGTCACTGCTATAAAGTGCAAGGTCACGATTTGAACACATTGTGATGTTCCTTCAGGTCCCGTGCTTTTCCCTCAAAACCGAATCTGGAATTTATTCAGGAAATTAAGAAGTTCCTGTGTCTTTTAAAATGCCACTGAATGTCTCACATACTTTGTATAATTACAGATTTAGAGTACTGCAGTGAGTTTTTATAAACTATTTGTATACTTAAAATATACTCTACACCAAACAAACTATGTTGTTATTTTCATGGAATTATTAAGTGTATATCCAATATTTGGAAGCCAAGTAAGGTAAGCATTGGCCACATTGTTATTGTCAAGTCTGTTTTATGGAAGGTTGAGCGTGTGGGCGTTGCAGGGTGTGTTATACACAATTTTAAAACAATGCAATTCTTGAGCTTGATGCTTATTTTTCATATAGCTCCATGTTTAAACTGAAGAAGAAAGTCCCCAAACGTATCATTTATATTTTAAGCTAGCTTATTTCCTTTCTCATGAAAGACAAATTGGGAAATATCTGAAGTATTATATGTAGCAGCATCAATTTCAGGTGATATCTATTAGAAATGCATGCAACCTTATTATGCTATTATACAAATAAAAAATGGGTATAGAAAGAGTAAAACACTAAGCAAATAGTCTGTTCTTTACCTAAGTTCACCCTGAAAGATGTATCCTTCCTGATTCTACATCTTATCACAACCTCCTAATGCAGTTTGTGTTTATTTGTCCATTTCAGAAAAAAAATTACCAGTAAAATGACTAATTGTTAAAAAGAAATCAAATATATTTCAGAGGCTCTTCCAGTGTGTAATGCCTTCTAACACTGGCCAAAAATATCAGTAGACTATATTTGAAATAACTGTTTTCGCTGCAGAATGCTCAATGCTATTCTCACTTGCCCTCCTTTCTTGAATCCCTCACCTCTATACTCCCACCCCGGAAAAAAAAAAAAAAAAGCAAAACAGATTACAGTAAATTTTGGCAAGGAATTCTATTTGCATCATTTTCTTAGAAGTCACGTGCTTTGGATTTCCTCTTGTTTATGATATATTAAAATGCCTCCCAGATGTTTTTAATTATAAAAAAAAGTTTTCAAGAAAGCAGAGTAATTCATAATAAAATTTCCTCTTTTCTTAATGGCCAATAAATTAGTATATTCCAGCTTATCAAACTGCTCCATAATTCTGAGGTGACCTGTTTAAAGAAGGTCAGGCATTGAGTTAGACAGCTCGATTTAGGCAGAGGGAGAATTTTACCAAGAACACTTTCAGTTCCTGTTTCCAATTGAGGCTGCTCCCTGCCTGGGGCCTACCCTAACGCAAAAGCCCATTGGCTAGAATTGCTTAAATGTCCCACACAAATATAAACACCTCGATAGTGCTCGGAAGATTAAAGGAACAGCTTATTGATATTGTATATGCTCATGTTTGGATGTATGACGGGGAAGACAGCATTTAACTGCTGGTATGCAATGCTGAACCTGGACTGCATGAAGAGGTTTTCATTTACTGATGTTGGATGTGTGCCCAGACTGCCATAGTAGAATTTAGGGAAAACACAGAAAGGAGGAGAGACACAGAATGGTTTTGGGGAACATCCATGTGGGGCAGAAGAATAAATACATGTGAAGACCATGTTTCCAGAAATGAAATGACTGGCCACTGGGCAACAGTTTTGCGTCCCCCAAATCCCTTCCTGGTCCTCTCCATTTGCACTTGAAGGTAACTGTTCATCTTGATGTTGATTCAGGGTAGGAGTAAGATTATAATTGGGGCCAGGGGCAGTGGCTCACACCTGTAATCCCAGCACTTTGGGAGGCCAAGGCGGGTGGATCATGAGGTCAGGAGATCAGACCAACCCGGCTAACATGGTGAAACCCCGTCTCTACTAAAAAAAATACAAAAAAAATTATCCGGGCATGGTGGCGTGTGCCTGTAGTCCCAGCTACTCGGGAGGCTGAGACAGGAGAATGGCGTGAACCTGGGAGGCAGAGCTTGCAGTGAGCCAAGATCGTGCCACTGCACTCCAGCCTGGGCGACAGAGTGAGACTCTGTCTCAAAAAAAAAAAAAAAAAAAGATTATAATTGGGTTAAAAAAGAAAGAGGACAGGTCATGGCGAGAAGAAACCCATCATCATTTTGCCTGTTGTTTTAAGCTTAGCAAGGAGATAAATGTGGTGGGGTTTTTGTTTGTTTTTTGTCTTTTTAACTAATGTTTCTGAAAGAGAAATCTTTGTGGATTGTGGACGTCGCGCCTCTTAAAATGTACCCGCTGATCATCTGTCGTATGGGATAGACCAAGAACCTTTGGAAGTACTGATTTTATGGCTCACAATGTGAATTTAAGTTTAAATGGGACTTTCTTTGGTTTAACTCAATGGAGGGCTTTCTGGTTACTCTCTCATCACCCTAACCCACTTCATCCCTTTGTTTGTAACTTTAAGCATATTTGCCAAATATGAGCAAGTATATTCATACGGATAGCTTTATAGAGGCATTTTATCAAGTAGGTGTCTGTAGGAAGTGATGCTTGAGGAAAAAGAAAGTGAGGCAGTGTGACAGATACAAACTAGTCAGTCAACCATAATTTATTGAGCAACCACAATATGCACTGAAGAAAAAGTCCTATAAAAGAGGGAAATGGAAAGAAGCTTCTTTGGACAAGGGTAGAGGGGCAACAGAGGAAAGTCCTAGGGTATTCTAAAAGCCTGCCAGCTCAAAGGTGAGGAGACTAGAACTTACAGGGAAGAAGATGGGGGTTCCTGAGAGAGAAGGAAAGATCACCAATGGCTCAGGGAAACTCATCTTGCTTCAGGCATTTAGGACTTTGAGTTTTACAAACATGCATAATATAATTACCAAATGGAGACAAAATGTTATTATTTCTGTGGTCAATATGTGCCTGTTGGTAATGAGCAGAAAATACTAGAACAAATAAACACAGTGTGGAGTTATCTATTAACAGTGGCATCATCTGAAGTAAGAAAGGAACTGGGTTAAAGAAAAACGACCATTGTCATTTTTCTAGTGGTCACTCATGATAGCCAGTTGATGCAATTTAAATTAAAATTTTAAAAGAATCTTTGAAAAATGTCACATTTGGGAAAAAAATGGTAAACAAATGCATCATGTAAAAGAGGATGAGTTAGGAAACTTCCGTCCTTAGTGAATTGATGAGACTTTTGAAGTTACCGAACGGCATCAACCTAATGTATGGAGGTGAAAAAAATGTGGATTGAGTGGCTCAACAACTCCATTTAACAAACATTTATTTCCAATTTACTATGTGTTAGGCAGAATTTTGGGTGCTGCTAAGAAAAAAAGATTACCAGTGTCATTAGAGCAAGAATTCCTTTGGCTGTTTTAGCCAGCAGATGCACCTGCTGATGTAGCTTCAGCCAAAGACATCTCCCTTAGATATAAGAAGCCCACTCTAATCGTTCAAGTTTTCATCTTTAGGAGGAAATTTCAGTGGAGCAAGGAGGGAAAGAAGGGAAATCCTCAGCGCTTCTGACTTGCCACATCAAAGCTATAGTCCATGGAGAATAAACGCCCTAACCAGATTTGCATACAAACAATATGTCCACATTGCCCAGAACATAGTCCTGGCCCTACAGGAATTGATTGTTTTGCATTTCAGGTAATAGTCGCTCAGAAATAACCTGAATGTAGCTCAGGCTACATCTTTCTTTTCCTATCACTTCCTCCCTACACCCCCTGCTCTCTCCATTCTTGGCACGCTGGCTTTTTTGCCATTCATGGAACTCACCAAACGTGCTGCTCAGGCTGGTGCCTCTGTGGTTCTTTGCCTACTAGATACCTGTGTGGTTCACATTCTCTCTTCCTCAGGTGTCTGCTCAAAAGCAGCTTTATAAACATGGCCCTCATCCCCTTTATCCTGCTTTATTTGTCCTCAGATTAGTTATTGCCACCAGATAAATTATGTAATTTTGGGTTATTTCTTTTCTTCTGACACATGAACATAAACTCAATGAAAGCAGTGCCTTATCTATTTCTTTTTTGACCAGTCATTACTGGTCTCCCAAGCCTAGAACAGCACCTGGCTGACAGTAGGTGCCCAGTAAATATTTGTTGACTATATGAATAACAAGAGAAAGCATTTGGACAACAGAGGAAGGATAGGATAATATTAGCTTGAAGAATCATGAAGGGCCTAGAGAAAATATTGGGCACATTTACTATGTGCCCAGCTCAGTGGTGGTGGAGGAGAGAGAGAGAGGGACAGACAGACAGCAGACATTCTTATGCAACAGTGCACTTCAAAGGCTATGCAATGTCAATTATTACTAGAACTAGTAAAGGCTCTGGAAACTAAATTATTATGAGGGATAGTTTAAGAAAATAGTAATTTTCTCAGCCTAAAGAAAACAAAACAGTGGGGAGACAGGAATAGGGGTTAGATGGAGGATGAAACATCACACCTATCTTTACATATGATAAAGATATCCTCTGAAATAGTGAGTACACTCATATTCTATTGTGGAGAGGGCAGGAAGATTGGGAGATAATTTTGTTTTAAAATTGTGATCATTATAGCTGTCTTTTAGTGGAGTAAATTCCATCACTGTGTTAAATCAGAGATAATCTAAAAGAGCTGTTATAAACTGGACTCTGGTCTTAGGTAGAAGGTTATGCCAGATAACTTAGAATTAAAAATCTTCCAAACTAGGTTTTACACACACACACACACACACACACACACACACGTGTGCACGTGCATGAGCACATGAGCACATACATACTCGTTGGGTTTTAATTACTACAAGTCATCCAGCTTGTTCTGGAATAGAGGACGCCCAGTTAAAGTTGGATTTCAGATAAACAGTGAACAATTTTTCATTATAAGTAGGTCTCTTGCAATATTTGGGGAAAACTTATACCAACAATTTCTTTGTTGTTTATCTGAAATTCAAATTTAACTGAAATTATCTGAAATTCTAAATTTAATTTAAACTTATCCTATATTCTATGTGGCAACCTTATGCTATAGAAAACAACATAGCAAAAGAAAGGTGTGTGTGTTTCTCCAGAATTCCAAATTTACATAATTAATGTAATAAATACAAAGCAGGGGATGGCGTGCCAGAATTCATTCATACATCTATGGCCGTTATCGCCTTGGGCAGATTGGGGGTATTGATCTTATAGCCACAACACCAGGTGGGTTTATTTTTTTTTTCCATTTTTAAATCATTTTTGGCTGGATTATTTTACAGTTTTTGAGAATTTTAAAATGTGTTTATTTTAATGTTGCTTTTTTTGTTCACCATGCTGTCTCTAGAATTTCACAGAGGACTTTGTCTTAAATGATTCACAGCATATCATGGTGACTATTTGGCTTTCTTAGTGTCTTCATATCAAATCTAACTTCCAATTCAAAGTTATTTATTTGGGGCACATTTCTTTGGAGCTAAAGTATTAATGCTGATACATGAATCCCCTTTTAATACGTTATAATTTTAAAAGTATAATTATATTACAATTAAAATAACTTTAAAATAGTTACCAAAATGATTTGCAAACATTTTATTGCAGGTAAACAGACGTGTGGTTCACATGATCTTGACAAAAAAAAAGATTTCTGCTTATCAGCTAAAGAGATACCACTGTAAGACTAAAGCATAAAACTTTGAAATTAGGGGTTCTTGATGACATTTTAAAATTATAAATTAATTTTAAATGATTATTTCAAATTTTGTGCATAAAGTGAAGAGCTATTAATATTTTAACTTGCACTATATCAAATTGCCTACTTTAAATATTCACATGACATGTAACCTTGCCTTGTATAATACCGACTCTGACCTCAAAAGGCTTAGGCCTACTTTGGAAGATAATATGAAGAGAAGTGAAACAATTACAAGAAAATTTATTCAGTGTGCTAACAAGTTCTAAAACCGAAAGTTTAAAGAATGGAGAAATCACCATGGGGTAGTACCCTGAGAAACGGGGGCCTAATGTGTGCCTTGCAGGGTGGGCTGGGAATATATCCTTGGAGAGGAAGGTGCGTGTAGGGCCAAGGAAGAAGCAATATGTGCAATGCATGGGACAGAAGAATAAGAAGGATGGTTGAAGCCAGGGATTATGTGGAAGGTAAGAAAAAAGTAAAAATACTTCTGTTTTGAAATGGTGGGATGTAATTATGAATGGGAAGCATAGTCATATTAATTAAAATGTTAAAGGCCACACCACAGAATTTAGACTGACTGACGCAGGCCGTAGAGCGTCTGTATATGCCTGCCTAAGAAATGGACATCCCACGAGTGGTGTTTCTGGTGTTGCACCCTACATATCTATCTCAATGAAACCAGATCAGAATGCTTCTGCACTGTGCAACCAAAACTCACAGGACATCAACCGGCATTGTCATTCTTTGAGCACTTCTTTAACAAAAGTCATCTGCCTTTACAGATTTTTGAGCTTGTAGGGTTACTTCTATTCACAGTGAAGACCCACAAACTTCTTTCTGTGGATACAAATCAATACTTAGGTCTCTGAGAATTTCATGTAGGTTGGTGGCTTTGTGACCAGAAGGTGAGAGAATAGCTTGATCCTGCATCCTCACCCCAGGCAGATCCCCCACTGACAGCCACAGGGTTATGGTCTATGTCAAGGCTCTCTGATCAGGCACTAAAATTACTTTTCAAGCATTAATCTCTGTGAAGCGAGCCACGCTGTTCAAAGCGATGTCACTTCCGTGCCATTCTGTCCAACTAAAGACGAAGACACTTTTGCAAGATATATTTTTGCCAGCTCGTCCATCAGAGAATATTTATTTGTTCATTAATTTCTTTTATGAACATTGTATGAGTTACACAGTACAGTACCTCCTGATCATTTATTGCCCAGATTTATACTCCATGACTTGATAGAAAGTGCAGCTCCAGAATGGAGCTCTCTCATTCTCTGTGTAAGCAGTTGTGCTGCGCTTTACGGGATAAAGACATTCTTTTTAGACACTGTAATTAGCACTTGCCTTATTTATACATCTCCCTTAACATTGTGTCCCCTTTAAAAATATTTTTATTTAAAATGGCATGCAAGGAAATAGCTCGGCATGCGTTAGGAAAAAAAAAAGAAGAAGAAACAAACCACTGATAAATCCATCTGTTAAAAACCACAGTACACAAATTAAAAGAGTAAGTTAACATTACATGTCCTAATCTCCTAGCGCCATTGTTCGTGCTTACTGTTTCTTGCAGAATATTCAAAAGCTATTTTTTCCAGCAGACCAACTCCTTTTAGTCACACCCTGGAAATGCTTTGCTTGTTTTAAATAGGTCCATTATGCTCTCAGACACTTACATATTTAGTATGTCCAGCCTTAGTAAAGTGAGTGGTCTATACGGTTTTCCTCCTCTATTATTTATTTTGTCTTCTCCAACTACCCTTTCAAACAATTCATAGTTATCAAAATTCCTCACCAAAGTTTCCCTACTGAATGTAAACGGTGGTTCTGCCTCTAGCAGAGCAAGATGCAGTAACTCAAGAGCCCAAAGATCTCTTTTCTTAATTCTTAAATGTTTCCCTTTCTCCCTCCCTTGTGAGACAGGTGAGAAAAGCAATTGCCCCCACTGCTTAATGCATCCCAACTCAGAAACTCACTCCAGCCTTGTAATTTTGAATCCCAACCCAGCTGGCAGTTGCTGGATTTCAGACTCTGAATATGAGTTCAGCACTTTTAAATCAATCACTCTGAACAGTATTTCTGTCAAATGGAAACTTTTCTTCTTTGGCAGAAAGGCTTTCCTGATTTTCAGCTACAGCCTCAGAGAACTGAACAGTCTCATAAATGAAACCAGGATGTAGGAGAAAAATTAAACTAGATATAATTTTCTAACATTATCATTGCAACAGTCCTATTTCCTTTAACTGTTCAGTAAGACGAGGCACATTTTGTACCCTGTAAGATTTTTCAAACAGTTCCCCCAATTCAGGCTAATGGCTAGTTGAGGTTTGACTAGCAAGGAGTTACTGGGTTAGGTGGAAATAGGAGGAATAAAATACTCCTGGGATCCTATTCTCTCTAACTTAAAATTCTCTCTCAAATTATTAAACTTTTTCAAGAATTAGGTTACCTAATAAATGCTGCTTGCTGTCACAGCTAGTAGTCCTGTTATTGGTAGAATTCGTAGGTTAGTACAAAGGCTCTTGGCTTAGCCAGAGATGACACAGCAGCTTTGGAAATAATACTTCTTCTTCCATTTCACGAGGTGGTATGGTTTGGCTGTGTCCCCACTCAAATCTCATCTTGAATTGTAATGCCTATGCGTCTACGGAGAGAGCTAGCTGGTGGGAGGTGATTTGATCATGGGGACGGTTCCCCGCATGCTATTCTCATGATAGTGAATTCTCATGAGATCTGGCGATTTTATAAAGGCCTCTTCCCTCTTCACTTCTCCCTCTTCTCTTTCCTGCACCATGTGAAGAAGGTCTTTGCTTCCCCGTTGCCTTCTGCCATGATTATAAGTTTCCTGAGGCTTCCCCAGCCAAGCGGAACTATGAGTCAATTAAACCTCTTACCTTTATAAATTACCCAGTCTCGGGTATGTCTTTATAGCAATGTGAAAATGGACTAATACACTAGGACAAGTTTAAATTTCAAGCACTGAAATAAAGAAATAATGTCAAATCCCTGAAAATAGTATTAGAGACCAATTTTCTTTGGGGCTTTAAATAATAATAACAAGAAAATGTTTATAATTCATAAAGTATTCTTCACTATTTTTATGCACCCTTCCTTGAGTACTGTACATGATCCATTGTATCCAAACATTGAGGTAACACAGAAATTGATGTTTTCTATAATCTCAGCTTTTTACTATGCTTTTTATTTCATGAGTGTCCCAATACATAAAACCATCTACATATCTACATAGAAATAGAAACTGTAAGATTTATTAAGAAAAGTCCATAGAGAGGTGCTAATTTTCTCCACCAGATTTCACTGGGCATTTGTAGCTTCCTACCATTTTTCATGCAGTGCTGTGTTTACCGTATCTTGATTTCTTCACAATGCTCAAAATATTCCATGTAATCCCCTAGGTACCTTGAAAGGACTTTATAGACAACCATTGATTTATGGACATTGAACATGAAATTTTTGAGCTCTAAGTTACATTGGGATTGACAGTTATAGCAAAATGTGAATACTGAGGAAAAAATATTTAAGTATATATGGAATGAACACATTTGAAAAACTTATGAAAATAATATTGAAATAAGTACATTCATTCATTCAATATTTATCCAACACATATTTATTGAGCGTTTACTATTGAGTATTGAGTTCTGGGCAAGATGTAGCTATTGAACTTTCATGTAGGTGAAACAGACGTGGTTCCTGGACCTCACGAATTCAGAACATTGGCCTCTTTGAAGCAGGAGGGCCAAGCTCTTAAACTCTTTAAAGAAATATTGCTGGACTCAATTGCTGTAGAATTCTGAAAGTCTAATCTAAATGTGCAGCAACAGGCAAGGAACACTAAGAAAAACACATATAAGAAGTGTATTTCAGATGGATAGCTAAGAACATTATAGAACTTTTGAGCTAAAAAGTACCTTAAAGACCTTATATCCCAGCCTCCTTGTTAACCCAACTGAAATTCTTGTTTGTGAACACAGTTTTTAATAACTAAGCTGAGTCCAGAACCTATGTCTGTTGACATCCAGAAAAGTACCTAACAAATGAATGCCCTTTGAATAATTTTATAATCAATTTGAATTTCTTGTTTGTTTTTTCTTTTTTCTTTTTCTTTCTTTTTTTTTTTTTTTTTTGAGACAGAGTTTTGCTTTTGTTGCCCAGGCTGGAGTGCAATGGCATGATCTCAGCTCACTGCAACCTTCACCTCCCGGGTTCAAGCAATTCTCTTGCCTCAGCCTTCCGAGTAGCTGGGATTACAGGCATGTGCCACCATGCCTGGCTGATTTTGTATTTTTAGTAGAGATGGTTTCACCATGTTGGTCAGGCTGGTCTTGAACTCCTGACCTCATGTGATCCACTTGCCTTGGCCTCCCAAAGTGCTGGGATTACAGGTGTGAGCTACCATGTCCAGCCAGTTTAAACTTCTGACTGCATTCATAGTGCAGTCAAGAGGGTATTAGGGGCTGAATTGTGTTCACCTAAAATTCATATGTTGAAGTCTTAACCTCCAGTTGCTGAGAATGTGACTTTATTTTGGAAGTAGAGTCATTGCATATATAATTAGTTAAGATGAGGTCATGCTGGAATAAGGTGGGCCCCTAATCCAATGTGGCTGGTGCCAGTGGAGATTGGCATGCACACAAAGAGAACACCATGTGAAGATTAGTGTTAAACTGCTAGGAGAGTGTACCGGAACAAATCCCTCCCTAGCACCTTCAAGGGAATATGACCCTGCTGACACCTTGAGCTTAGATTTGCAGCCTCCAGAACCATGAGACAATATATTTCTGTTGTTTAAAACACACAGTGTGTGCTACTTCATTATAGAAACCCCGGGAAACTAATATAGAGGACAATTCTATTTGAGGTTTACTGAGTTTGTCTTTTCATTCATTTATGTATTCATCAAACATAATGCATATTAGATGCATTTATTAAGCACCTAATATGTGCCAAGCACTGCACAAAACACTGAGGATACAAAAATGAGTAAGACCCAATCCCCATATTCAAACAAACGTGAATATTCCAACGTGTTAATAATTATGTTGTTAGGTTCCTCACATCCCAGTCTGGGATCTACGTTTATGTGTGCGGTTCTTTCCCAATAAATATTATTTATATCCCCCAACCAACCCCGAGAGACGAGATTTCACTTCCACCTTGGGCCCAGCCTCTTCCCTGAAATATGTGAAATTGTTGCTTCCCAGGAGTAGTTACTCTCTCCAATCAGTGAGTCATGGGCCAGGGGTCTAATCCAGGCCAGTGACAGCCCCTTAGCGTGCTGTTAAAGCAGGCATCTCTAATCCACCCACTACAGGAGTGCAATGAGGACAGCAATGGGTATCTGTCATGCTTTATCAGGGCCATAAAGTGAGTATTTAAAATTTTAAAGTTTTCTAATGAAATATACAAAGGTTGATTATTTAGCAGTTTATCAACTTTACCCTGCTATGGCAAAGGGAACAGGCAATAAAATTGCTCAAAGGAGGCTTCAAAACTACTTTCTACCATTTTATTACAACTTTAAAGAGGACTAAAAACAAGTCTCCCAGAAGGCTCCTGGCCAGCTTTGCTGCTTCCACCCCAGAGAGCATGTATGCATTCCTACAGCTGATGCTGCTGGAATCAGTCCCTCTCCACTCTCCCTGGGACCCCACGGTCACCGCTTCCAAGGCTGTGCCTGTGACAACCAGAAGCCAGAGGAACTGGAGGATCTCTGGCCCACAGAACCAATAGTGGGACAAGTCAGGGCTTAAACTGCCCCTACTTCATAATTACCTGCTGCTTTTCTTCATTTCCCAGTGACCATCTGCCCCAAATCTTTCTGTCTCTACCACCACAGTGACCACTTTCTGCAAAGAACAGTAAGAATGAATTTAAGAGGAATAAAAAATTAGACAAAGGTTATATTTACCCTAAAGCAATTTTTATGAGGATAAGATTCTCACATATGTACTACAAGAAAGGCGAGAAACAAATTGTGCTTCTCTGAAAGATGAATGAACTTCCACCCTATTTATGTTTCTAGAAATGCCTGAAAGATGAACTTTTAAGTGAATTTATGAAGTCTTTATTTTCCATGATTTTTAGTGGTTTCTATTTTTTACTTGAATCTACTTCCCTTTAAATCTCACCTTTTTATTAGAAAAATAAAATATAGGCTCACAATGTCCAGAGTACCCCCTTTTAAATGGCAGAGAATGAGCCAAGAGGTCTAGTACCTACGAGGTCTCTTTAGGGTCTCTTGGCCCTTTTGCATTTTTTGTTTTGTTATCTCTTCTCAGTGGCAAGAGAGCACATTGGGAAGCTGAAATGTTTCCCCTAGTGAGTTTATACAGGACTTTCTAGAATTGAGCCTCTGTCTTAGTGGCTACCATTCTCTCACCTCCTATACTAGGTAAGACAATAGGAGGATGTACAATTGCACCTAGAGAGTTTAGATAATTCAAAGTGAAATACAGACAAAAACACAATTTCCAGCAAATGATTATGAGACCACAGAGAGGGGTAAAAATTAAGAAACTTATTATTAGAGTTATGTATTCATTCACTTCTTTATTCAAAAATATTTATCAAGCACCTACTATGAGTCAGATCTTGTGCTAACCACTAGGGATATATGTTGCACAGAAACAGACATGCTTACTCTTCCCACAGAGCTCACAGTTTAATGAGGGAGAGGCATCAATCAAATAATGATGTAAATTAATTAATTAAAAGTACAAGTATTAAGTGCTGTGAAGGATAATTATATAATGCCATGTGAGCATAAAATAAGTCAGTTGTACCCAGTCTGGGGTGGAGATAATGGTGGCAGCATCTCAGAGGTGTGCCTGAGAAACGTATTTACTGAACTAAGATTTTTTTTTTAAACTTTAGGACTCAAGCAAAGTTGGAGGGGAGGATGAGAATGGGGTCAGAAGCATATCAGGGAGAGTGCAAAAAGAAGTCAAAATGTCCCTTGTCAAAGGAAGATGGGCACATTTAAGGATCTTAAAGAAGTCCTGTGCACCTGAACCCCTGGGGAGAAGGTGTGAACTGAAGCTGGAGTGTTGGTAAGAGGCAGCCAGTCCATGCAGGGCTTCGCAGACCCTATTAAAGCTATTGGAAGTGATCCAAAGAGCAATGGAGAGCCACTGAAAGGCTTAAGGCACAGAGAGTAACATAATAAGAAACTTGTTGTTCCTGCTAGTATTGAGGGAATTACCTGCAACCCAAAAAACTTTATGCTGCCCCCTACACTACTCCAAGTCCAGATCCACGTCTTCTAGAAACCAAAGTGATATCAGTTTACCATGAGAATCCTAAAGGTTCACACTAATTTCATTTCCTTAAACACTGACTGGACAATTTCATGTTCTTCGGCAAAGGAGGATGACAAATAGGTATTAAAAATGCAGCAATCTGGACCGCACACCTAGCAAGATTAGCAACTAATAATAGATTTAGAAAACAAAATGTTCCATTTGGAATATCTTAGCAGAGCCACCTGCTAAGAGAGTAAGTGAAACTTTTTGAGTATTATTTTTGTATGACTTTTAATTTGCTTCTAGGTCTATACCCAACTTCCAACACAGCACATACTATAGACTATCAAAGATTATCAAAAGTGATAGTAAAGTAATTTAAGCTGTTTACCTTCAGAAATAATGAGCTGATTCATAACAACAGAGCAATAACCACACTTCCATGCCACTGGCCAAGAAAGCTTGGATATTACCCAAATTTGAGTAAATCACACCACAAACACATGTTAATTTTGGCCACCCCTCCTTACTTAACTAAATGTTTATTTCAAATGATCTGAGCTTCCTGCATTCACTTGTACTGTGTTCTTCAACACACTGTGGATGGAGGGCTTTTTTTCAAAACTCAAATCTGCTCTTGTCATTTTGCCTGCTTGAAAGCCTTCACCAGCTTTCCATTGCTCTGGGGCTGAGGGCCTAACTCTGTAGCAGGGCCACAGGTGAGATCAGTGTCATCCAGCCTCACCTACTCTCCAGTCTCATGTTGCTGCACGCTCCTTAGAACTTTCTGTGCCTGGCGTTCCATGGCAGTGGGTTGGTGCTGAGAACTAGAGTCAGTCCTTGTCCTCAAGATGCGTATTGAAAGGGGCTGGGCGGAGACCAAACTACACCGGTTGCAGTCAAGAGATCTTTACTGGAGGTATTGAGCGGAGAAGGAAGAGAAGCGAGAGAGGGCTGCTGGTGTGCTGGGTTTTATATCCCTTGGGCCTACGTGGATTGGGCTAGGGGCGGGCCCAAGGGAAGGCGGGAGATGCTTCTTTCTGATTGGCCCTCCTTTGGCGGGTTCAGACAGTGCCCGGTCAAGGAGGGGAGAAGAACCTGGAACCGATCCCATCTTAAGGTATGGTGTCATTTTAAGGTACCCCATGTTACCTAACATTCCTCCCTTTTTGTTTTCTTAAATGGGGGAAAATGGGCATTGTGGTTCATCTGGCTGCTTCCTGCTGAATAGGGGGCGCTGTGCGGAGGGGGCACAGGGAGAACTGTCAGGGTTGTGCATGGGGTACAGTATGAGTATGAGGCCAAGCAATAGGGCGCTATACATGAAGACTTCGTTAGATGTGAAGTCCATGAATGTTCCTTGTAGGTATAGATCCTCCAGTGCTGTGAGCCAATTGAGGGGCAGGGATGGGTTGGTGATGAGCCAGCTGTTTAAGAATTGGTAGAATTGGCTTGCTGTAGCCATCTGGGGTACTAGGGGTAGAGTTTGGTCTGCCCGAAGAGAAAAGAAGATGGTAGTTAATTTAGGGTGCGAGGGCAGGCCTACCCTCTCCCCCCCCCAATCCTGGGTATCTGTTGCCGGTCGTTGGCCGTTTAAGAGGTCAGCAGGGTGTGAGACTGTCTCTGGAGTCTGCCGTGTCTTCACAAGTCGCTAGGAGCTGGTAGTTTCTGAGGAGAAGCTGGTTAAAGGTTTGGTTAGAGCTGGACTCTTTGAGGGAACGGGAAATAGTTATGATTTGAGTTGGATATGCCCAGGCATCACTGGGATATATGCCTCCTGTAACTGACTGGCCCCAGACCGGGTCGGCGGGGTTGTCGATATGTATGGCTCGGGAGGAGGTGTTGTTTTTAGTGGTATAATATAGGAAGGGGGTGTGTTTGTTGATGTGGGAGCCAGACGGCGAAGTGGAACATGTGGAAGAGAGGGTCCCAGCCGTTTTCTATCATAGTGAGCCTGGGAAGGGGAAGATCCACCGTGGGGCTGATGTAGTTGGTGTGTGCCTCCTGTGAATCTTGTATGACACTTTAACTATGAAGAGATAATAGGGCTGGGAAGAGGGCCTGCCGGCGGAGGAAAGTGTAAAGATGTGAGAGGCGGAAAACCAGAGAAGAGGACTTAGGAGATGACATGAGAGCGGGGCGTAAGCAGTTTGGTTCTTCGTGTGGTCCGGGTTGGTAGCCAGTTTCAACCGGTCGAGCGGCGACCGGAAGATGAGGTGGAGGGTGGTGGTATTGGGGGGGTTCGTCAGCTGGATCAAAGTCGGGAGCAGAAGGAGAGGTTGGTAGCTTGAGAGCAGCGATAAGGTGTTGCGGCTTGCAAGGGAGGCAGAAGTTGGGTTTGTCCCGTAGAAGAAAGAAGCCATAAACGTAGGGGATCTCTGCCCATTTTCCTGTTCGCTCACAATAGTTGTAGAGATCCCGGAGAAGGTTGGGATCAAAGGACCCATAAGTGGGCCATCTGTTTTGGTTGTCTAGGGGGTAGGTGGGCCAGTTTTGAGTGCACAATTTAATGAGGCGTGTAGGTTTGAGATCAGCAGCTAAACCAAGGGCTGATAAGTTATTTAAAAGGCATCGTAAGGGAGAGTCGGCCGGCAGGGATGCAGAGGCTCCTATTATGAGAAGAAGGGGTTTACAGAAATATATGGCAAAGGGCTGGGCAGGGCGTCCCCTACCAGCCGATGACCATGCTGTGAGTCAGACCCTTCGAGTCGGTCGTCACCGAAACGAAAGGACTGAGGGCCTCTGGGAAGCCGAGGGCTGTGGGCCACCTGGTACCAGGATTTTCGGAGCGAGAAAGGGGAAGGGGCCCAGGCCTGGCGAGTGAGGAGGAAAAGGAGGGAACCCTGCTCCCTGGAGGCAGAGTCTAAAATAGGATTTACAGCAGCCGTGTGGGCAGCCGAGGCGGGAGCCGGTCGACTGGTGTCGGACACCAGAAGGGGAGACTTACCGAGATGAGGCTGGTGTTGGGGGTAGAGGTCGGCGAACAGGAAAATGAGCGAAGACTGGCCAGGGCCTGAACTGAGCCCGAAAGGGATCAGGGTCCCACCGAGGGGCGTGAGGAGTCCCGATCCGAGTCACGGCACCAATGAAAGGGGCCAGGCGGAGACCAAACTACACCGGTTGTGGTCAAGAGATCTTTATTGGAGGTATCGAGCGGAGAAGGAAGAGAAGAGAGGGCTGCTGGTGTGCTGGGTTTTATATCCCTTGGGCCTACGTGGATTGGGCTAGGGGCGGGCCCAAGGGAAGGCGGGAGCTGCTTCTTTCTGATTGGCCCTCCTCTGGCGGGTTCAGACAGTGCCCGGTCAAGGAGGGGAGAAGAACCTGGAACCGATCCCATCTTAAGGTACGGTGCCATTTTAAGGTACCTCATGTTACCTAACACGTATAGTCTAGTGAGAAATATTACATTACACCACATGAATCCCATTACAGCTACATAAAAATGAACAACTTTTTACAGAGTAAATGCAAGATGCCAGCAGAGCACATATGACTGACACTTAACCCAGGTGCATGGCATCCAGGAAGTTTTTCTGGATTCAGTGTCATCTGACATGTTGCCCCAGGAGTAAAGACCACACAATCTAAAACATAATTATATGTATTATTCTCATACTGGTCACTTGGTCCCTCCTTTTTTTTGTTTTTTTAGACAAAGTCTCACTCTGTCGCCTAGGGTGGAGTGTAATTGGCGCGATCTCAGCTCACTGCAACCTCTGCCTCCCAGGTTCAAGCTTTCAAGCTATTCTCCTGCCTCAGCCTCCTGAGTAGCTGGGATTACAGGCATGCACCACCACACCTGGCTAATTTTTGTATTTTGAGTAGAGATAGGGTTTCACCATGTTGGTCAGGCTGGTCTCGAACTCCTGACCTCAAGTGGTCCACCCACCTCAGCCTCCCAAAGTGCTGGGATTGCAGGCATGAGCCACCACACCTGGCCTTTTTTTTTCGTCTATGCTGATCTTGTTACCCAAATTATATTGTAAACTCCTTGAAGACAAAGGCTATTACACTTGTATATCCTGAACACTATTCATATATGCTGACCACATGGTGTGTGCTTCCAAATATATGTTGACCAATTAATAAGATAGTAAATTCTTACCTCAGGGTGTGTGAGGCAAACAAAGGAGCATAAAAAGTGCTGGATATACCAAATCAACTAGGAATGAAAGGCACAGCTATGTGAAAAAGGCTGGCACAAAGACAAAATTCTATTGGTACTTATTTTTTTTAATTTAACAGTGGTAATGATATAATGACTATATGATTTAATTGGCAGGAAGGAGCCAGAAAAAGACCTCACTAACTCACACTAATGAGAGGTAGGCCCATTGCTAAGAGTGACTGAGGTCGCTTTTAGTAACTGATTTTCTATTTTTAAAATATGTGCTCGGCTCACTCCAGCCAACATACACACAAGTTGACTGCAATACAGAATACACTTTGTTCTTTCATTTTGTCAAGTGTAGTTGCATTTTAATTATTTATGATAATACTTAATAGTATATTAGTAAGTGTCCTGTAGTGTGGCATGTAAAAGTAATGAAGTCTTAGTAATATGAGAATACGATAGAGCTCTCAGCTATTAAATCTTTGCTGAGAAGTGAAGTGAGACTGCAGGGTTCTTTGTGAGAATTGGGGGTTTGCAGATTAGGGAAGTGAAAATTAGCAAAGTTTTTCTGAATTACATTTATAAAATACATGGTGATATTTTAAAATGCATTGAATATGACTAATATGTTTGAATATGACAAATACGTCAAGATACATGTTTCTTTTATGTGGGCTGCTTAGTAGATACTAAGGCTTCTTAAGAAATAGTCCTCAGCTGGTTTTCCACTTGATGGCATTCTTTTACATACTTTATTTTTATTTCTGACTCCCACAAAACACATTCTATCTCCATATTATTAAGAATAATTTGAGCATGTGAAGGTTTTTTAAATTTCAAATTAATCACACTTATGGTTATGGATGGAATTATAATCATTTCCTGAGGAAAAATAAGATTAATGTTTTAAAAGTTATATGACTTGACTTCATATTTTTGCAATTGGTATATTTTACATAGTTTTTTTTTTACTTAAATATTCTGTTACATCCAACTTTCCAATTCTAAATTCCAGAAATAAATTTTACAAGATCCAGTTGAATAAATGTCTGCCAGAAGAACTCCACCAAATTCTACCTCTGAACTCTCCCACCCCCATAAAGGACCCTCATTCCCTGCTACTGGGACTTTGTTGTTTTCTACCATTTTAGAAGCGTTTGCCCAGATCCTTTGTCTGGGCAATTGAAAATGTTTCCCAAGCTTTTTTAGCCTTTTTTTGCAGGACTTGTCTTCCCCTTCTTTGAATAGCTCCTCCTTCCTTCCTACCAATTTTCTCCTCGGCCCCCTGCTCTCTCACGACGCATCCCTCATTCTCTTTAACACCCTTGTTGGCACCATGTTCTTATTCCAGCCGGTCCTATTCCTTCACCTACTAACTTCATAGGTTTTTTTTTTCCTCACCTTTTACCATACTCATAGGAGACTGAAATAAGTATTTTGCCTTATTATTAAAATATTGAGAATATCTACTTTTTGAGGCTGTACATTTTAAGTGGTCAACTTTTATTATAGAGTTTCCATAGTTACTTTAAGTTATTGATGAGAAAATAGGAATTAAGTGCTCATATTAAGAATAATCATGGAAAAACTGGTGTATTGAATTATCGTAAAAATAAAAAATCTAAAGAGAATGAAGGTCTTATCTCTATTTTAAGAATGAATAGCTAAGTGAAGTTTGCAAATAAATATCAAAACTATTAGCCTGGCTGAATATTTTGGCAACCCATCTTCTATTGGGTGTTTTGTTTGTAAAATGAAGAGCATATATATGAGTGTGTGTGTATGTGGGTGTGGGTGTGTATGTATGTGTAATATATACATGTAAATATAAGCACATATTTGACCACTCCTAAAGATTAATATTTATATTCACCTCATACAAATAGTTGATAATTACTTACCTGGAAACTTGGTTGTCGTCATTAATGGTAACTCTCATAAACACAGAAAAGCTATGCAAGGCATGGTGTCCAAAGAACTTAACTAGTACAAATTAGAAAATATTATGTACCAGGTTTTCCAAGAGGAAGTCTCAGGGCCCCAGGTCAATGGGCAACACACGTGCATGCAGAATCCAAGCAACTTATACTTGGGAGATTTCTTTGAGAGGTTTGACCATGGTTGGAGTACCTCCATCATGTTATCACCAACTGGTGGCAGGTGCTCTGTCCCAGAAAAGAGACACTGGCAAGAACAAAGTGGAACAGATTTCAGATTTAGGGCTAGGATCTCTCAGAATAGGGATTTCAAGACAGTGGGCAAACACAAAGAACTCAGTCTAGGAACTCGGGCACATGAGGAAAAGCAGTAACTCAGTAGCTCAATGGTCATTATAAGGGCAATGGTTCTTGGTCTGAGGAGTAGCACCCAAACCTTGGAGAAAAATGGTTAGGGCAGGAGTGATCAGATTTCAGTGCACTGGGGCTGTGAGAGAAACACGTACTGCCTGATCTGAATACAGGCTATTTGGGAACCATGGTGAGTGTCACCCTTCAGGAGAAGTAATTAAGAAACACAGCTGGGTAATACAGAAGTAGGCACTGACAAGCAGTAATTTCCAAAGTGAAATATCGATGTCTATATATGTATCCATTTATGTACACAAATAAATATGCATTTATGAATAAGTATGCACATATAGCAACACAACACAGCTACTCTCCAACTTGGATCAGAGAAATTTGTTTTGTAGCATAAAGGGTCTAAGTGAATGTGTAAAGGTACCAGTCCTTTATTTACTCCAAATGCATCCAACAACTTGTAAAATTTGACTTGTTCCACATTCTAGTGTTTTTCACTTTCAATGCACACTAGATACCTGCTATGCAACAAAAGGGAGGAAAAGCTTTTCTGAGGATTTCTGTTTCTACCAATGATGTACTAAGATAACTTGACATCTGTCCCAGCTATGAAATACCTGGAAATTAAAAAATATAATACCATACATTTTTTTAAATGCATGGCATGGGCCAGCTAACATAAAGTCAGAAAAAAAATAAATTTCAAAAATGAACAGGAAACATTAGCAGGACAGTGGGCTGCAGCTGATGCTTTAGTGCTGGTAACAAGGAGCCACCATTCTCAGCAGCCAAGGAGTAAGAAGCAAGGCCTAAGGAGGGAGCCCCAAGGAGGGAGAGAGGTGTGACTCAGACCCCATTTATAAGTCTGGAGCTGGACAGCATAAATTCAAAACCCTTCCCACTTGTATGGGAAAACAATAAAGATGGTTTAAAAAAAATAAACATAAGCTCTAAGAGGAAGGGAGAGCTACATACTTAAGAGTTTATAACCTCTTGCTTTCCCTCAGGCCAATGTGCTTTCAAAATTATACTATCAACGTAAGCAAGGATCCCTTTAAACATGGATACTTACATGTCTTTGTCCCAAACTGGAATGCTTTGTAGAAGCAAACACAAAACATTTATGAAGGGATAAATCCTCAACAAGCTGAATATGATTCTCACAGATAAATCTCTATTCAAAATGAGCTAATAATTCAGAATTTACAGAACACACTAGAAAACAATTCTCTGTGCCGGGCGCGGTGGCTCACACCTGTAATCCCAACACTTTGAGAGGCCGAGGCTGGCAGATCACCTGAGGTCGGGAGTTCGAGACCAGCCTGACCTACTTGGAAAAACCCCATCTCTACTAAAAATACAAAATTAGCTGGGCGTGGTGGTGCATGCCTGTAATCCCAGCTACTCGGGAGGCTGAGGCAGGAGAATCACTTGAACCCAGGGGACAGAGGTCGCGGTGAGCCGAGATCACGCCATTGCACTTCAGCCTGGGCAACAAGAGCAAACTCCATCTCAAAAAAAAATGAAAACAATTCTCTGTAAACAAGAGTCATCACACACAGGAAATGGGATTATGCACATCCTACTCTCACATAAGAAGTTTAGATACTATAAAATAATTATGTTTAAAAGTATTAAAAACCTTTAAAGGTAATGAGAGAATGATTTTTAAAGGTAGTATAAAAAGACTAGTCAGCTATTGAAATAGAGAAAATAAAAATTTTAAATAATCATTGAAAATATAAAACTAAGAATCTTTTTTTTTTTTTTTTTCTGAGATGGAGTCTCTCTCTGTCACCCAGGTTGGAGTCCAGTGGTTCAATCTTGGCTCACTGCAAGCTCCGCCTCCCGGGTTCACGCCATTCTCCTGCCTCAGCCTCCCAAATAGCTGGGACTACAGGTGCATGCCACCAGGCCTGACTAATTTTTTGTAATTTTAGTAGAGACAGGGTTTCACTGTGTTAGTCAGGATGGTTTCAATCTCCCGACCTGGTGATCCGCCCGCCTCGGCCTCCCAAAGTGCTGGGATTACAGGCATGAGCCACTGCACCTGGCCAACAATCTTTTTAAAGTACATATTAAATCTAGCTAAAGGAAGAATTAGGAAACAGGAAGATGGATCTCTAAAAATTACCCCTATAATGTAGCACACAATGATAAAGAAAAGGATAACATGTAAGAGAACTATTTCAAAGGAATCCAGAAGAAGAGAACAGAGAAAATGGAGAATACACAATTAAAATGGTAATTGAGAAATTGTTCCAAAACTGATATGAACACGAATCATCAGATTCAAATAGTAAAAGTAGCCTCAACGTGATAAGTACAATTGAATCCACACCTAGACATATAATGAAACTTCAGAACACCAACATAAAAAATAAGTTTCTTTAAAGTGCCAAAAAGAAGGAAAAATCATTTGAAAGAATAATATTATACGGACTGCAGACAGCAGAATTATCGTAGCAACAATAAAAGTCAAGAGATTGGAATAGTACCTTCTGTAAGTTGAAGGCACATAGTTGTCAACTAGAATTATATGCTGTTGTAATCACCCCACAGCAATGAATGGACTCCCCACGCAAAACTTGGTTCAGATATCATGACTGATGGTACCACACACACATACCAAGAGAGTATGAAAATTTTTATTAATCATGGATTGAAGATTCCTGGGGAGAACAGATTCCCAAGCAGGTCTGAAAATGGTTGGGAGAGCAGGAAATGGAGACTGTCTTGGGTTTATGTTGGTTAGGTAGTTAGAGGTGAAAGTGAAGTTTCCCTTCATGATCCAGGGCTTGCATGGTTTAATCTTTCTGCCACCAACAAAGGAGGGTACCTAAGAAACCAGGTAAAGGTATATTGCATTCCTTCCAAAGTGAAGGCAAATTGCAACTTGAGAGACTATTGAAATAGGCTCAGAACAGATGTAGACAAATATGTGACTGAAAAGTACATACCAGTTGCTGATTGTTTGGTGTTTATCTTCTCATGGAGAAAGGAAGGCTGTGTGCATACAAGTGACTTCTGCTTCTTGTTTCAAGTCCTAGAATTGTATGACTACCTTAGCTTCATGTGGGCCTAGTGCCTCATTCTGTTAGTCCTGTTCTTTGATTATACAGGCTGTTCACCTCAGGTACAGGTACACATCTATTGCTCTACTGCTTCCTCCAAAGCAAAATGCCCTTGATATTAAAGTTCACAGAGCCTGAGGCTTTTGTCCAGATTTTACTGGTTTCTCCAATTTGTGCCTAGTAGTAAAGTCTTTGCCCTTAGACTAAGCCAGCTTTGTCCACTAGAGATATGATATGAGCCATATGTGTCATTTAAAATTTTCTAGTAGCTACATTAAAAAATATATTAACAGAGCTAGGTGAAATTGATAATACATTATATTTACTCCAACATATCCAAAATAATATGAAATGTCATTAAGATATTTTGCATTCATATTTTCTTACTAAGTCTTCAAAATTTAGAATGTACTTTACACTTACAGAATATCTCAGTTAAACATTCATCAAAAGTGCTTGATCTGTGTTTAGATTTTATAAAATTTACAGTTGAAAAATTAGATTCACATACCTAAGTTATTTCAAATGCACAAAAACAGTTTCCAAAAACTGAATTTAGGGTCAATTTTAAAATTGAAATTTAAAGTAATTTAAGTTAAATTAAAAAGTTAGTTTCTCAGTCTCCCCAGCCACATTTTAAGTGCTCGGTAGCTACAAGTGGGCTAGCAGCTACTGCACTGGACAGCACAGACCATCGTGATATGCAGGCCCTCATCTCAAAGCCTCCTTTCTGCTTGCATGTTACATCTTGAATTAGAAAGATGGGACTGCACCTCACCTTCTTGAAACTAACACTCAAATACCTTAAACTGACATTCAAAACTCTTAGTAACATCTTGAAGGCATTGAAACAGCCAAGGATCTACAACTTCCTAATTAAACTAGCTAAAATTAATTTTTCCTTATTTTGTTATCCCAAAGAATTTCTTCTTACCTCTATTTTAGCCTTTATTCCAATAGGCTCATATTATTTTTTATTGTATCCTTGGTGAATCACTATGTCATAATCCTAAAGAACATGATTCCTGAGTTTAGAAAAATCTAGGTTTGATCCCCCGAATACCCACCTATTGGCTTGGGCAGTTATGTTTTCTGAGCCTAACATTCCTTATTTACAAAGTGGGAATAATAATTACTTAATAATATGATGTAGTGAGGATTATAAGTGATATAGCCTATAAAGTGCTTTATTTTGTGTCAGAGTTTATCACCAAAAAAATTACAAAAATAATGTTAGCAAATATTATTTATCTGTTTCTCACTAAAATGTAAGTCTTTAAAGGTAAGGGTCATTGATCTGCTTGCTAAATGGTCATCACCTAGCACTGTGCTGTGCCTATGGCCGTATATACAGCTCAGTCAATGGTCGAGTTTAAATTCAAACTGACTGCTACCACTGACTGGATTCAGACTTCACCCTGCTCACATGCCTTCCTTATCTCCATTTGTATATTTCTTCCAGTTGCTTTGCTTCTTTGTCTTCTTGGTCTCAATAGTCACTAACGTTTCAAGCGACAGGTGAGAAAAATAAAATTAAAAAGCCCTTTTTCACAAGGCAAAACAGTCATAGAATATAAAGGAAATTTAATTTTAGAACTGTATTAGAATAAAGTTGGTTAGGTATAAACCCTTAACTCCTAGAAATGTATTCAGAGCAACAGGCTTCTCTGCCAGCTCCCTGGGACCGGGCTATAGTGGAGTTGTGTCATAGTGCAAAAGTAGTGAACTGCTGAAATCTCTTGGGTCAGTGTAGCAATCCTGTGTATGGTGGTGGTCCTCCCATGGCGTGGCAAAGGTATCAGAGGTTCTACCTTCATGCTGATTCTTTGAATAAAAAGCATCAACCTCCATCAGAGTGGCTGCCATTAACTGATGAAATCAATTAAGCCAGCAGCACTACCTGCTGAAAACTGATCTAGCAGAGGAACGGATGGCAGGGTAGAAGAGATGAAATGAAAAAATAGTGGACTGGGTTTTCTCCTTGCTCTGTTTTTAGAAATGTTAAGTTCCGTCAGTGTGTTCTTTTGCACTGCTTTGAAGAACTCTTTCCCCAGCGACTCCCCCCCTGCTTGGCCTCATTCCTTAAACTCACTAAGTTATTACAGTTAATACCATGGTTAATGGTTTCTGGAAAGACGATATCTATCAGCATCTGAGTGTACACATTTTGGCCTAAATACTGAGAAATCGTAGGTATGTAACACAAAGCCTGGGTGTGCCCGCCTGTAGAAAGTAGCTCATTAAGATTAATCTTTTATGGAGTGACTAATGCAAAGGGAACGAGGCCTTTTCCTCCCCAGCTCAGCAGAGGTTTTGTCCAAATTTTCAAACAGGTTTCTTTGGAATGCAGCTGGTCACTATTGAAGACTTTGCTCAAACATATGGAACTTTAAAACCTTGATTTTTTTTTTTTTTAACTTTTGTATACTGTAGCAATTCCCTGAAAATCAAATGGCAGAACCTAAACCGAAGACTCACTGCCAAAACGCATGCCCAGTTGGGGAAAAGTGTGTGGGGAATCATCCAGCACACTTCGAGAGCTTCGAGTACAGCCTGGTAGAACTCTGTATTACCTTCTGTTCTGATTCCTAAGCTCTGCCAGACTTTTGTTTGAAAAAGCATCTTTATGCAGCAGTACATTTGTTACGTTGTATCTGAGAATACTTTCCACCTTGGCTTTTGCTTTTAACGAGTAAAATGACTTCTTCTCTTGCTACAAAGACCAAAAGGACACAAGGTACAACGCAGAGCTTCTCAGCAGAGAGAGATATTTTTTTTTTTCTGCCAAAATTAGTATAAGACAATAAGTTGTCTGTAAAGGTCCAGTAGTCGGATAAAGGAGTCAAGTTCTTTTTCAGGGTAACGTAATTGTTAGTCCTCATAAAAAAAGTGTGTGTGGTGGGGGGAGTTGCGGCTTTATCAATAAAAGCATACAGAGCTGAATATCTACACAAAGAAATGTTCAGTATAATTCATGGCATTTCATCATGTTGAACTGCATTTCAAGTAATTCACCCTGGCAGTTTTATTCTCAAAATGGAAATCTTAATATTTTCCTTGCCTTCATCAAATAAAGAGTTCGTGTTCAACTGTAGTCCATATACTTGATAATTTGTCTGGCTGGGTAAGGTTATTAGCAATTTAAGAAATAAACCCATTTGGATTTTCAGAGTTAACAGAAATAGGAGATTGCTATGATGATCTCTTAAAAATTACAATGTAACACACAAAAGTGAGATTTAAGTAACAAGATTTTCCATACACCAATAACACCAGGGAAATTCAAACTCAAACTCCCTGGTTTAATTTCCAGGGATTAAGGGGTTGGTATTGAAGTCAATGAAAGATACATTTTACAAAACTGTTAATTCAATTCAGAAAAGCAGACCAAAGGCACACTATCTTTAGAGTTTCTTTGGTTGAAATGCAACTTGATCAACTGGGTGGAAGATACTTCTAATTCTCTAAACTGGTCAGAACAAAGTAGAGGACAGTGGTCCCAGCCAGAGGATCCTGAGGGTCTCCTATGATAAACTGTTAGACTTGCAAGGGCATTTAGAGATTATTTAGCCCAAACCTATAGCTTGGTAAATGAGGAAATTGAAGCCTAGAGAGTAAATGGCTTAGCTAACATGGCTCAACTGGTCGGTATAGGTGTTCACTCACATGACTTTCAAATAGAGATCTTTTTAACTCCCTCATCAAATTCTTTCAGGAATTATTGATTTTCTTAGTTGGCTTCTTTTGATTTTATATTTTATCATGGAGATGATATCAATTCCAGGATAAAATACTGATATAAGGAATTTTCAAAATTTTTGATCATTATTTTCTAATTTTCATTTAGCCTCTTGCAACATTGCAAAGAAAGCTGATAACATTTTACCTTTAGATTCACCTTTTCAATTTACAAAACAATGTCTAAGACTTGCCAATGATATAAGCTATTTACTATTTAACACATTTATAGATAAGGTATAGAGCACTGGCAAGGTTAAATGACTTTGCTAAGGTCACACAACCTGACCATCGTAAGCTCCTTATGTCTCTGAGTTCACAGGCAAAGAAGAGAGTTACTGTACTGGCTGGGATTATCAGTCCTAATCATCAAGGGGAAATTAAACTGCTACTCCACAATGGAGGTAACGGACACTATGTTTAGAATGCAGGAGGCCCTTAGGTTGGCATCTCCTAGTACTCCCATGTCCTGTGATTAAAGCCAATGGAAAACTATAACAAACCCGAGGGTGGCCCAGACTCTTCAGAAATGAAGGTTTGGATCACTCTACCAGGCAAACAACCATGACCATCTGAGGTGCTGCTGATGGAAAAGGGAATACGGAGTGCCTAGTGGGAGAAGGCAGTTACAAATATCAGCTACAAGTGTGTGACCAATTGCAGAAACAATGACTGTAAATGTTGTAAGTATTTCTTCCTTATTTTGTTATGAATATGTTTGTATGTGGGCATATGAGTGTGTGTGTATGTATTTGTGTGTGTGTGTGTGTATATATATAAATGACATTTTGATTTCTTTTTTATCTTATCCCCATATCATTTAATATAAGATAGATTAATAATAGTTAACTTTATATCACAGTATTTAAGTTACTGGATATAAAAAAAGAAGGAACAACTCCCAAAAAACTTTGCATCCTTTTCTGGTGAAAAGGTTACTGTGTTTTCAGTTATATGAAAGATAATTGTTTCAAGTTAGGTAGAAATATAAGACTTTTTTTTTCTGCTTGGAGATTAAATATGGTTTAGGAAAATGTGTATAACTGTCAAGTTTTCAAGGCATAGGCAGTAAGATTTTTGTTGTGTTAACTTGACACATTAAACTGTGATGTTGCTGTGAAGATATTTTGAGAAGTGATTAAAGTCCATAATCAGTTGCCTTTAAGGAAGGGAGATTATTTGAGGTAATCTAGGTGGGCCTGATTCAATCATTAAGAGGACTTAAGAGCATAGCTCTTTCCTGAAGAGGAAACTTCCCCTATGGACAGCTTCAGTCTACCTTTCCTGAGGACCCACGTGATGGATTTCAGACATACAGTCATATAAGCCAAGTCCCCACAGTCAGTATCTTAATATGTATCACATACTGGTTATTCTTCAGTGGTTAAACTCTGACTGACACAGAATATGTGTGTATTTATTTATTATTTGTAAATTGTCTTTCTACATTTTCCTGTTGGGAGGATTATATCGTCTTATAGATTTGTAAAGGCCCTTTGTATATTAAAGATATACATCAAATATGTTAAAAAAATTTTCTCATCCTCCAATTGTTTTCCCTTTATTATGCTTTTAAATGTGGAGACCTTTTTAATTTTTATAAATTTATATTTATTAATGCTTTCTTTTATGACTTTTGTGTTTATGTTTAGAAATCCTTATATTTTATAGAAATATAACCTGCTTAACCCATTTCTGTAAACGTAAGCAATAGATATCATGGATAATCCTGGCAATTGCTAAGCAACATTCCATTACTCAATACTGAGACTGAGCCCTTTTATAAAACCCTGTGACATACTCCCTCAATTATTGAATTGTTCTCTCCAGTGTTTAAATTCCAGGCTTCTCCAAAATGCTTTAATTTGGCCTGGCTTCTGCCTCTAAGCATACTGTGTTACTTCCAATAGACATTTCCCATTCTGGCTGCAGCCCAATGGGACTAGACGCATGGTTCTCAGCTATTAGAGTAGTTCTTGGAACAATAAGGAGCATGAAAACAATATTTTTGCCCCTATGGTGTGGATTTTTTATTTGTGTTTTAAAAGAAAATCCCCAAGTCCTCCTCTTGAGTAGCAAGAAGGTGATACGGCATAAGCTCTGCTTGCAGCAAATTGATTAGGCAAACCATCATGATAATGTCAAGTAATATGTGAGATAATAGAGATCTATGTAAGGGGCTGTAAAACAGCAAGAGATACCACTTAATTGTGCCAGGGGACTGGGAGAGAGCTAAAGAAAGCTTCACCAAAAAGTCAACAAGTTCTCGAAGAGTGAGTAGGAAGCAACCAGTGGAGAATATGAGAAGGGAATGCTAGGCAGGGGAAAGAACATATGCAAAGACCAAGCGCATATACAGAAGTACAGAAACAGGAAAGGCCATGGCTTGTTTATGCTTAGCAGATACCGAGGCCTGGTTGCAATGTAGATTCCTGTGGGGAGTGATGAGAATTGAGGCAAAATATGTAGTCAGGGGTGGCGCACAAAGGAATACACACTCCATGCTAAGGCAAATGGAATTTTCCAAGTGAGCCCTGGAGATTCACTGAAGATTTTGAAGTCGGAGGATGAAAAGATCATTTTGCATTGAAAGAACTCAATTCTAGAAGAAGCAGGGATGGAATGGGGTGTTGCCTGTGTTTTCCAGCCATAGCACTGTTATAAGGCAAAAGCATCATATAACACTTGTCAGGCATTATTTTCTTGATTGTTCATAGAAAACTCCCCCTTAAATTTGTTTCCTAATTAGATCTGGGAGTCTTTAAAGGTATCTTGTCCCGTTGGTTATTCTGTAATATTCACTGTTTCCTTCCTCCCTGGTTAAGTGTGTAGAATTTTAAGACTGTCTGGGAAAGTCCTGCTTCCTCCACTTACTGAGTGAACATGGTTAAGTTATGAGGACTAAATAAGTTAATACATGTAATATACTTAGAACAGTGCCTAGCACTGTAGTAAATGCTTAATAAACAGATATAACAGCTTCAGTCCCTGTTAGAAAAGTGTTTTTCAAACCATGGGTCACAGACCATTAATGATACATAAATCAATTTAGCAGGACTGACCAGTGTATCTTTTTAAATAAAATATGGCATAATAGAAAATATCTGTAAATACAGAATACATCAGAGTATGCATGGCAAGGGTTAGCATTGTTTCAATATACATGGCAGCATATGTACACATATATGCATGTGTACTGGATGGGAATAGAAAATGTATTTTTTACTGTGGTTAATGGTCAAAAAGGCAGGTATTGTTGTTGTTTTGCTATATTACTATATTCCCAATCCCTTATTCTTAGTTAGTAAGAACTCAATGTTGATTGGAATCGATAAATTGATGTATTAGAACACTGGCTTTCTATGGTCATGGCTCCCATGACCATGGCTCTCAATATCCAAACAGGCTGTTTTGTTGCTAACCTACTGTCAAGGAGCCTAGGGGATGCTGCTTCTGCGGACACCCACTGGCATATATACATCAAGGTTTTGATGGAACTGAGGTGTCTGCTAAGGATACCTCTTCTCCTGGCTAGAGAAAGTACTGAAGTCAGTGCCGCCAAGGGCTACACTTCCAAAGTCCTGCCAAGATCGAGGTGAAATTAACTTTTGATTTTCACCTGCATTCACTTTGTCCTGAAACTCAGGCAAAAGGCTACAAGATTGGCTTGGAGACTTCCTGAGTAGACACACTGTCAACTTCAGAATCATCTGTCCTCTGACATTAGCCCATCTTTCTTGAACCAAAACTCCCTTCTTAGTTTCTATCTTCTCTGAATCTTTCTGTGTGTGTGTATTTTGTTTTCCTTGAAGGTTCTAAATCTATCATGATAGCAGAGGCTCGGGCAGTCTTGCCTACCTAGACATGTTTCATCTGGCCTATATCCTATGGCAAACACTCCTGGCCTCATGCTGTATCAGGGCCTCTTGCAATAGCCTTGGCAAACTATCACAAGACCCTTAACTAAGTCAGTGACAGCATTAATTGAGAAGAAGTGACACTGACCTGAAGAAATTTAGGATAGGAATCACTATGCATCCATTCAAGGATAATATTCAAAATATGTAAAAATCAGTTTTTCGTGAACACCGAGTAACAAAGATGATGCCACCATCAGAAAAGACTCCAAACATAAACACGGTGGCTGTAACCCACTGTGCACTGGCTGAATCTCAGCGTTGACTTCCATGATCATTATTTGTTATGTTTTCAAAAGTTCAAGTTAACAGAGATTTCTGAGCACTAGTGTGCAGGTGAGGGGACAAGACAGACAGCTTGATTACTAAAATGTCCCAGCAGAGACCAGGTAGCTGATGGAATGATAAATGGCTGTGTTGCTATGGGCTGGGTCCAAATGAAAAGTAACTATGTTTGATGATCGCAGTTTAAGAACCTCAGGAGGAGACCTAGCCTTGAGAAGTCACTAGAAAGTAATTGCCTAGATCATACACCGAGGTTAGACTTCCGCTTTCTTAATCATACGAAGCCATATAGTCCACAGACATTTCACCTATTGATCTGACTTTCCTATGGACTTAAAGAAGGCGAGACATTTTTTTACCATTTATGAAATTAGAACATCATTCTTAAGCTGATGATAAGCCTGCTAAAATGTTCATTCTGACTTGGCTCAGAAATGCCCTGTAACATTTCACAGTGCTAGACTTTTCAAACTGAAGGATTAATTTTGGTATAGAAAAAAAAGAATTACATTCCTACTGCATTTGATCTTTGAAACAGTAAAATTCTTAATTATTTGAGGCTTTCAAACTTTTCTTTTTTTTTTAATTCACTAACCTTGGAACATTTATCAGTAGTACACAGAACAAATAACTAACTTGATCAATTCCAGCATCTCCTTTTACATTCTCCTAAGTATTAAAATGTAACTTTAACATTTACATTAGTTAGAGTTGTACGTTTTTCATTTTTTCCTTTGAGTTAAACATTAGCTATTTTTACCCTACCCTATTTTGTTATCACATGCAGATACAAAATGTTATACTTGTTTGTCGACAGAGAGAGACATGGAAAAAAAAAGAAGTTAATGACAAAGTATTTATTTCATAGGTATTTTGAAACCTAAAGAGGTAACAGGAATGTTGTTTGCAATTTTTCTGCACCTTATCTATGTCCTCCCTGACTAATGTTTTTTTCTCCTAGATGCTTTAATACACGTTAAAATGTCCAGTTCCTCTTTGTTCCCCATAAAGGCGATATGGAATGGGGATTCCAATGTGGTTAGATGTGCTGTGACAAGAACACTCACAGCAACACATAAAGCACAAACCGGTTAAGAATTTCACCTTTTAAGAAATGACAGAGTAATTACAGGACAACATGTCCTTCATGAGTAAAAACAACCAAACTAAAGTGCTTTCAAGGCTGGCGTGGCCTACTTCTCTTCTGGCAAGCTGCATAAATCATCAGCTGTGGAGGGACTGTCTCACGGCCGTGGGGCACACGTGTGCGCATGTCTGCATGCAAGCACACATATGGGAGTGCACGTGGACGCATCATGGGTTAATGCACTCAGTCTGGGTAGTTGAAACTCTGATAATAAACCCCCAATACATTTTACCTCCATCTCTTTCCCCCTTAATCTTTAAACCTCAGGCTGCTTTAAGGGGAAATTTAATCCATATATGTCTGCCTCATTTTCATTTAAATCGTCAAAAAAAGTTGTTTTAAAAGAGTTCTTTGATGTCCTAGACTCCCTTGAGCCTTTTCTTAGCCTATTTTCTTAAAAACAGGAATTAGCATTTTCCCAGGTGCAGAGAAGCTCTAACTCTCTCCCCAAACACAACCTCCTCCCCCACTCAAGGTCTCAACAGAAAAAAAAAAAAAAAAAAAGAAAAAGTTATGGAGTTACCTAGGGAGTGCTGGTATAGGAAACAGCTTATCTGAGGATCAAAAAACATTTACAAATATGAACTCTTAACACACGGCTTCACATTGAGGTTAATGATTAACGTTTCTGCTCATTCTGCCTAGACCACCTCCCTAGGGAAGTGCCAATCTCCCCACACTTGACTGTGCCTGGATTCTGGGAGAATTCAGAGACGTGGATCTTAATGCAAGCAGCTTTTTCTGCCTTATCATGTTTTTGATAGACCTGCAGATATGCCCATGTCGAAACCCATATTTTTTGCCCTCCAGGTGGTACTTTACTTCTTTGCTTTGTGCCTAATGTGTATCATTTCATTCTGGCTTTCACATTCAGGACAGAACTTCTTAATCATTTTTAGATACACAAAAGTAGGCATATTCCATCTCACTGTGCACAGCATTATCCAAAGCGTAATCTATGTTTGGCTAAAACTCAAGGGTTCCCACAGTGAAGTCCTAACTTTAATCAATGGAGAAATCTCAGAAAATTGTTTAGAAGAAACGTACAGTTAGAGAAAGAGAGTGAATATTGTAGTTCCTTGTCCAGAATTCTTACTTTCTTTGAAAACTTTTAAAATAAGAGAGTTATGTTTCAAACACGTTTTCTTTCTCATTCCTCAACACTATTGAAGCTTCACAGTTCAGATTAAGTACAATTAATATCAGAAGGGATGGGTCTGTGATAGCGGCTTCTATGAGTCATCTGGCAGACATCCATAGTTATATACCAAGTGACAAATCATTTTGGAATCTGGATATAGGATTCCTGCTCTGGAGGCTCAGAACCAGTAAGGTGTTTTCTATATTAGCTTTGAAATGCAAGGCTGATCACATCACCCCATTTAAAAGCGATGGTGGCTGCTGGTTGCATTCAGGATAGTCAACAAAGCTCTACAGTATCCCATTGCTGCGACACCTCTGCTCCACCTCCATGTGTGCTATGTCTGAGCCACAGAAGCCCCCTCCCGTCTTCACTGGCACGTGCTCACACACCACTATGCCCTTGCAGATGCCAATTCCTATCCTAGGAGTGGGTCCCCACTTTATATGCCTGCTGGATGGTTCCCTCATTCTTCAAGACCTAGCTCAAAAGATATCCCCACTGTGTAACTTCCTTTAGCTTCTTTAGGCAAAGTCATTATGGTTTGTCTCATTACTTCCTGGTCTTGCCCATGACAATGTGAGCTTTTGGAGGGAAGGCACTGTATAGTGTTAACTGTTATATCACCAGCACATGGCCTAGGAAGTACCTGGCAGAGTGAGGTTGTGGGGATAGCGCCTGGCACACATTGCTCACGCCTATCCACAGACGTAAGCTTCAAATGCTACCACGAGGAAGTTAGCTAGGCTGGACTCCAGGTCCTCCAGCCCACTTCCACCAGAACAGCCCAGCTTTCATTTGTTCCCACTCTAGGCATCCATAGTGGCACACATAGGCACTTAATTAATGTTTGTTAAATGGATGGATGGATGGATGGATGGATGGATAAATGGGTGGATGGATGGATGGTTACCAGTGCAAAATCTTATAATTCAAATAAATTGAACAAATTCACAAATACTTAGTAAGCACTTACAGTGTTTCAGTACTAGGTCCAATGAGAACTATAAGGAGATAGATAATTCAATGTCCACTTGAGGGAATTTAAGATTAGGTAGCAACTCGGGGCTTAAATATATGAAAGATAAAAAGGAATTCCAGAGCCAAACATGAATATAAGTCCCACAGATGACCTTTGAGGCTGAACTGCTGTAGTAGATGCACTACAAAGCTGAAGTAGGGAGGGCTGGAGGGGTTGTAAATGATCCCTTAACTAAAATGAATTTTACCATGACAAGTATATTTCCACTGCTTAACGTTTTCTAAAACTCACCACTACCATTCATTGAAAATATTGTTATGTAAGTTTAAAGGAATCATGAGGTAAAATAACAAATAAATATTGAAAGAAATAAGGTTTTTAAAATAAAACAAAATGACCCCAAGATGCTTAGTATAAATTATTGAAAGATTTTGCAGAAAGTTTGTAAAATGTTTCTCCTACAAGTTCACCGTGATTGCTTAGAACCTAGGAGTGTTTTGAGTGATGGCAACTTGTACAGTGGTCACAAGAGTGGAGGTGGATGAAGGAAAGGATATGAAATTGAGAGAGATATGGAAGTCAAAATCAAAAGAATCATACATTGGTTTGGCTTTGACAGGTTAAGGGACCAGACTGACTCCCAGATTTCTGGTTTATGCTACTGGGAAAATATTTGGGGTTTTTGTTGACAGGCAATAAGAAGGAAAAATTTAAAATAAAGAAACAAGTAGTTTCCTCTTTAAAAAATGACAATAATAACAACAACAACCATAAATAAATAAATAAATTTACTGACCAACCCTAGTAGTCACAGCTAGATAACAGCAGAACCTAGAAAGAACTCACATCTCTCCACCAAGGGCAAATTTAAGTTTTGTGGGGCCTGAAGCATACACAGCTGTGGACAGGGGAAGGCGCTTGTTTTAAGAAGGAACACAGAATTACAAATACAAAATAAGAAATGGAATATTCCACTAGAATGAGAAAAAATGATGGCATAATATTTTTACTATTTGTCTAACATACATTGATGATGCTTTTTTCTTGCATTTTTTTGTTTTTGGCTTTATACTCTGATCGTACTTGAAACCCTGGAGTTAGTCCTGTATCCATCTGTCGGGACCAAAGTTATGGTGACCAGCCAGCCTGAGGTAGTTTAGAAACAAAGCCACTAAGATTGCGATAACAATTTGCATTCACTGAAGCTGTGTACGACGTCAGAGCACACTAGAATATTCATTTATAGCATCATCTACTCCCTCTCCTTGAGATAATCAGAAAGTCCATTGTGCAAAAGTGGAGAAGTGCAGTCATCTTTTCCAGATCTGCCTCTAAACATGGCACGAGGTGTGCAGAGGGCACTTATAGCATATGTGATGAGCGAATGAAGGAATGAATAGCAAAACAATGTTTTATATTAAGGAATATCATTTAGAGCAGTAATGCCTCAGTACCCGCTTCTGTGGTCTAAGGAAAGAGTTTTTGAAGATAGCTGGAAAGAGTTCCCCAAACATTATCTGATAAGTAGGACAATTTATGCAGAGGACAGAAGCAAAGGGGAGGTAACGAGGTCAGTCAGTAAATCACCAGGCATTTCTAAGACTTTTAGGCAATTCTCCTAGCTATACCATAGAAAAATTATTTTCATAGCTTAGGAAAATAAGTCTTTGCTAAGTCGCCAGATATTTTCTGTTGGTTTCATGGTAAATTTCTTATTGATCACTTTCTGTTCCCCCATTTTACTTGCCAGCTTTCTTAGTTGCCAAGTGGTGACATTTTTCATTTGCCCTGAAGAGTAGGTGATGTTAGTAACAGCCCTGTATGCATTCTCTACTTCACTGTCTGAGATGTTAAAGAGGAATTCTGGAGAAATCAAGACAGCTGAGCTCTCTCTTTCCACTCCCAACTTTGCTGCTTCTTGTACTCAGTCATTTCCTCTTCCCAATTCTCTGTTAGTACGTGCATATGTGGAGCACCTCCTGCTGACTTTAGGAGACTGCTTCCCAAATTACTTTATGTGTAATGGCATTGCTTCAGATGTAGTTCATTGGAATTTTGGGTGTTGCATCTATCTTTTTTCCCAACCATGTAACTGCAGGTCTTCTGAGTCTCAGAATGAGGAACACCACTGTATGACCTGCTCTTCCTTCCACAGAGCTCAGTCACTAACCTTGTTGCATGCCAAGACTTTCAGATCTTGGTTACCCCCTTGTGCACCTTTTTAATTCTTCTCCAATGTGTATTTCCTGTAATATGATATTCATGTGGGAGCATAACCATAGGATTGATATGGTCTGACCTCTGGTGTTCAAATCATTTGTGAAATATGCTACATGGCCTTTTCATTTTCAGCTTTTCATCATTACTTCCTTGTGTTATTTTGCTTCAATCACATCTGTGTTTGCTTATTGTGCACCCAAATATGTCAAACATCTCAATGGCAAAAGAAAAAAATATACAGACACGCCATCTTCTTTTCCAAGTTGTCATAGAGCATGATCCCTAAACAGACTTCGGAGTACTCTCTACAAAATGGTCCAAAAACAGAGCAATGAAATATGATGGAAACATGAACTTCCTACTGAACTAGGCTAGTCAAAACATAAGGAGATAAAGAACATTGTTAAGACTTTTTTTTGACATTTTTCATGCATTACTTTTACTTCTTTATTCTACTAATCTTTTCCTAGACAACTTGTGCTAGCCCTTCAGTTTTCAGCATCTAAAATGCTTTGCAGAGCTTAAAAACACCCTAAACACTCTTCAAGCTTTATAGACATTTGGTCTATATCCATTTTTCCCAATAAACTATAGACTCCACAGGAGGACAAGGAGTTTGCCTCTCTTGTTTATTTCTATATTCCAGTTCTAGAAGACAGTAGATGCTCAATGCAAATTTGTTGAAGGAATCTTACCTTGTTCTTTTCATTAGTTTTTGATCTTCAATACGGACTTTTTCTGTTTTATATCTCTTTTGTTATGACTGTTTCTCCCTTTTCCTTATTCCTACTTGAGAGAGTTGTAGTACTTTCTGACCTCCACTTCATTCCTGTTTTGTCTTTTATGTTCCTTTGGTGGACCCTCAATTTCAGAGGCAGCATGATGTATTCTCCACCTGCCATTGTCTATCCCTCTATGAGTTTTTGAACAGTTGCTTTCCATAGTCAAGGTGCATCTGGCTCTTTGGAGGCCCAAAATAGAATTAAAGGTGCCACTTTGAGAACATAATTCAAAATTATAATGCAAAATTATAGACAAGCTCCTAGGGATAAAGAACTGGCCTCTGCTGACTGAACACTTTTCTGTCAGTTTCCCCTAGAAGTGGCGGGAGATATTGCCCAAACAAAACATCAAGAATAATTCTGAAAGCGACCCAAATTTAATTTTTAAAAAGTCATATATAAGAAGAAGATAAAAGTGGTGTACGGGAGGTGTTATGATGATAGATAAGCAGGAGTGGGAATGAGGGGATATGTTCTTCAGAAATTTGGCAATTGAAGCCAGTGTGGCTCATAAAAATCAGTTATAGCATAGTGGTTAACAACTTTTGATTTATATGGGCTTGGGGTTTATTCATGAGCTGTGCAACCTCAGGCAAATTACTTAACCTATCGATGCTGCTGTTTGTTTGTTTTTTATTTATAAAATGCTTAATCACACAGGGCCTCTGCAATGATTAAGTCTGTGATGCATGTTGAAGCATTTAGTACTGTGCTCAATTATGGCTTGTCTGAGCCATTAAAAAAGCTTTTGTCAAGGAATTGCAGAAGAAAAGAGAAGAGGAAGGAGGAGAATAATGTTAACTAATCCAGCTACCAGTTTCCTCAGCATTAGTCTACTTCTACATTACCCAACCTGCACTACAAGCCAGTAAGCAACGAAACCAGTGAATTTCTGGCTCTTGAGGGCCCTATTTCAGTGAATGAAGTGAGATGCTTGTATTTCAGGCGCTGGCTATTGTCCCTGGTCAGTTCAAATGGGTCACAGCAGATCAGTTGGAAATGAAACATAGGCAGCACATAACAAATCTCTCTCAAAACGGCATCATCAAAATGATGAGGGTCCACATTACCCAGACCACAATGAGTTTGCTTTGGGGGCCCTTCACTGTTCTACACTCTATTATTGATGGTCTGTCTAGAAAACTAAAGAAAAAGCTTAGTTTGCTTCTGTGGTTCCTCTTGGGGAGCAGGAGAAGCTGGAGAAGCCCATTTTTCTAAGGCAGTTTGCCTACAAGCTATAGCCTATATCATGATGGTAAAATGATAAACACTGATGATCATCACACCACATTTGCATCTAAATTCATAATGCAGAATGCATCCTATTTAGAAAACCCAGCACCCTTGTTTATTATTTATTTGTGTAACACGAAACAGGGATCTGAACAAATAGCCTTCCCCTAATGTTTAATGTTTAGGCTAGGCTCTTGTTTTTTGCTTTTAGACATGTCCAAAATGTTCAAAAGTCCTGCTAAACACTATTTCTTGTTCTTGAAATACAATATTTTGAACTCTATTATTCTGCTTTCATCTGCTCCCCATGTAATCTCATAGCATGGAGTAATTTAAAAGAAATATTGTTCCTATGTGGCTTCCTTGTTCTAACTTAAAACCAAATTCAGGGCTATTGTAAAGTTTAGAAAAGATACCTCAAATATCTGAAGACTTAGCGGTATTCACCATATAGATTTTGTAAAATTTATTCAAGTACTAAACTCTAGGTAGCTCATCCCATCCATTTCTCTAAACCTTGGCTCAATAGTTCAGCAGCTGTTTTAGATGGCAAAAATGAGGTATGACTATATGAAACACTGCTCCCTATTTCTCTGAAACCTTCAAAGCCAGGCTGTGCCAGCTTAGCTCTGGAAAGTCACTCTTGAGAAGGTCAGAGCAGGTGTGGGAAGATTTCTAGGCAAAGATCTCACCGTCACATAGTCAGTGTGTATTCAGGCTGGCTGGGGTTTCTCTGGCCTCTCCAAGAGCAGTTTTGGCTTACTGTTGAATTTCTGGTGTGTTCCTGGGACCCATTAGGAATGTAAATCTGGATTTTACAGGACTTCTACAAACTGAGTGGAATCCCGCAGCCTACTAGTATTACTTTAGAACTAAACTCATTTCCACAACATGGCAGGTTATGGTAATTGAGCAATAATTACTCATCTTCCTTACTTATTACTGTCATTTGAGGAGGAGGAGTTTCTTGCAGGTCCATTTAAAGTTCCCATCTCTTTGGCCTCGGCTATCTGTGTTACCTTCGATTAATCTTGAATTACAGCATGTCTTCAATATGTATCTGAGAAAACAATGCCCTTAATACACAAAACTGAAAGTTATGCATAGGTGTAAGTGTCACTTACCTGATAATCAAAGAGTGAAAGGGATAAAAGGAAGTGTAGCCCTGGCCAAACATGACACGAGATAAAGCATCGCTAAGTTGCTCTTTGGTTTTGAGGGTGGGACTCCTTATTCAAACAGGGTAGGAGAAACTGTCTTTAAAATGCATGGCCAGCCACCAAGGCAAAGCACGAAGGATGCCGTTTAAATGGAGATTGTATCTCTGCAACAGCCAGTAAACTTTTTTTGGAAAGAAGTGTTCATCGAGGACTTCAAATCGACTTTGTATGTAAATGTATACTAAAAATAAGCCATGCATTATGGATGATAGGTACATGGCTCTGTCTCAAGGATTTTGCAGACTAGTTGGAAAGCAAGCCTCTTACCTACAAAACATTTCATCCAAACGTCCATTTCCATTTCCAACCAATGTGTTGTGCTGTATTTTTTTTTTCCTACAAGAGCCTCCAGACTAGCTGTCGGGGTGACAGACACTCTGCCTTATCACTAGCTCCATGTAGACCAACATATGGAAAAGTAAAAAAAGGATCTGCAGCCTAAACAATGTGCTTCTGTTGCTTGTTTCTGAGTGTTCTGTTGGGCTGGTGCTCTAACTGTCCCACTGATATGTTTTCTTGTCTTAAAAAGTGATGAAACCAAACATAAGTTAGAAAAGTATCCAAGAGGAACAAAGAAAAATGTGGAAAATATCTGTGGTCTCAAATGATATGTTTTCATTTGATTTCATTGAAAATATTTGCAGACCTAGAATATTTGAAATGTATGGCTCTCCCTTGGAAAATTTAACTTTCAATATAGGCAAGTTCCTCAGTAAAGAACTATCGGGGTATGACAAGATAACAAAACAGCAGGTGACAAGATAACAAAAACTGACTGCTTTGGAGAATATACTCTGAGCATTTAAAGTATTGGCATTACAGAGTCTCTTCTATTTTTAAAAATCTTGTTCTGCATATTTGGTCTCTGCCTCTGGATTCAATATGCGGTCCTTCTCTATAGCCCTGGACCCAAACTAGGAAACTCCAGCTCTGAGCTGAAAAAATGTTGACCTCCATCTCTCTGTTTGGCTTTCCATCTGAGGTTGGGTCCATGTCCTATGTGTTTGGCAGAGGGGCTAGTACCTAGGCCAGGCTCCATTCTCTTCATAAAGCTGCAGAGGTTACCTGCTCCTATGAATACACTAATTTGACTTTTTAAGATTCCATCCCGCAAGTGCAGCTAACTGGCTGCTTCCTCCGTTGCACTTTTCTAAGCACTGATTAGATAAACTGAGATCCTTTCTCAGGGAAGGAAATTCTGACTCCATTCTTTGCCCCGTTGCCTTAGTACACTGGTGTAGGCAAGGGAGGCTCTGAGCACAGACGATCAGCTTGTGAGAAATCCAGGGGAGGCCAAGATGACAGCCTCTGACACAGACAGGCATGGCAGAAGGGTATTAATTATCCATAACTACAAGCATTTCCATGTGCATGCTTTCCACCTGCTGGGCTAACTCTGTAATGTTCTGACTTTACCCACTGTGGGAATCACTAAAAGTCATCATCCTTGTGAATATTCTTTGAGCACTTGCAATGTGAGAACATTGTGAAAGGTGCTGGGAACCAAAGAGAAAAAAGGCAGATCTCCCTGCCTCCAAAGACTCACAACCTAGGTGAGAAAGAATGAATACAAAATGCTAAAATACAAAGAGCACTGCACTTAGTGCCACGTGAATGATTGAAATAAGATGATTTTAGGAAAGGAAATATTTCAATCTGGGAATGTGGCTCTACACAAATTTGAATGTCTTATTGGAATAGGTGATTAAGTCTTTGAGGACAAGGACTTTGGTCTTATGCAAAGGCCCCTGGGGTGCTCAGTGTCAATAAGCTAAAAACATGAGTTTTTTTTTTTTATCCATTCAGTCATTTATTCATGTTAATTGTTTTGTTACCATCCCCGTCCCTCCATCCTATAGTAAAACATCAGGTTTTTATGTAGCAGATTCAGATTTGTGCAAATTGGAGTTGTATGCACTTTTTCATAGAAGAAACTAGAATTTTACAGGCGGTCACCCCATCTCAATGTGTGCTAAGTTGGGCTGTGCAGGAGCCATGTAGATGAAGCTGCTGAGGCCCTTGTTTGCACAGGGAAGCCTTGGTAGATAAGAAAAAACACTGAGGCTGCAGGCTTCTGCTTTGAACTGTGCAGATGCAAGATGTGCAAAGACTGTTACAAGCCCCCTGCTTTGACACAGATAAGAGAAACAGAGAGAAGATAGAGCCTTGAGTCAGAAGGCCGAGAGCCTTGGGAAAGGCAGTGTTCACGCATTTCAACCAGCAAGGCTTCCAGCAACCAGGAAGTACAAAGAGCCAGAGAGAGAAGGAATACCAGTAAGAACTGTAGGTTCAAAGAAGGGAGAGGGATATAAACTGGTGTAGAAAAAGCCAGAAACCTTAAGAATCACTTGGCCTCCTGGGAGAATCATTCTTGCCTGGAGACCTCATACCCAGAAAGAGAAAGTGAGCTATGAACTTTCTGAACCGCCTTCTATGTCTCCAGCCATTCCCACCCTGGCTGCAGCCTAATAAACTCATAAGCCCATGGTGCCCGGTTGACCTGTCAGTTCTTAATAAAATTTGATTGCAGTGAAATTGCATTGCTAATCCCCCAGAAATTGACCCAGGGTTGACTTCACTCCTTCAGATTGTATGAAAGGATTCAGTGTCCCCAGAATCACACACATTTCCAGGTGAATCAAGGGGCTTGGTGCTTTGTTCCATTTTGGGGAAGCTGATGCATTCTGGGAGACAGAAATTCTTTAAGCATTAAGTTTGTCTTGTTCTAGCCCAAGCATGATAGTGGAGCCTTTAGTAAATTTTTAACTTGTCATTAAAAATGCCTTTCATATCAGAATTTTCAAGGGCACTGACAGCTGAACAAAAAGAAAAGACAGGCATAGGAATTATAAAAATAAGCAATCATACATTTTGAATACAAAAGGGAAATGCACCTTCTTTCAGGGTGTTTCAAGAAATAAAGAAGTGCATTTTTCAGATAGACTGCTATTAAGGACACCTCTAAACATATCAGCTGCAAGAGTATTGCTTTGCCATTCTTCTTGTAAAGAGGAAAAACAAATGAAGTTGGCAAATGTAAAACTTACAATGTGTTTTCAATTGCAGATCATGGCACTTTTATCCCGAAATTTGGGAAAGATAACTTTTAATTACAGTAATAAGAACCACATGGGCAATGATTGATGTGCGCCTGATGTGTTCTATTCCTTTATTAATCTTTTTAATTAGAAGCAAAAGAATGTTTTATCTTCCAGGAAGGAGATGAGATGGGCAGTGATGCTCTCCCATACTTACGAGACTGCAAAGCCTGATTGCTCACCAAGAGTTCACTGTTCACCTGGGGCCACAAGGTGAGGGGCCCAAAGCTGGGAACATTTGTTTCCAGCTGGGAATGGCTTTTCTTACATCTCTTGCTGCAAACCATCTGCATGAAGAGCGATTTTTCCCCCTTTCTATTAGATTAGTTTTTGCTGGCACTGCTAAAACTGAGGAGTTAGGGGGGGAATTTAAATTGTTGCCACACCAGTGTTGGGAGTTCACATGTACAGTGAAACTAAGAATGAAGAACTGAAATGGCAATATCAGGGAAACTGGAAAGGGAGCCCAAAGTATGATGGAAGCATGTCAGAAAGTATAGTTAGGCTACAGAAACAAAAATGATGAGATCAGCATTAACTGGGGTTGCCGGCTTATGACAAACCCAGAATTGACAAAACAGGAAAACAGGATTGGGAAGAATGAGAAATGTAAGTAAACAAACAACTATATGAAGTAACCCTCTTTTGAACTTTAAAGGTTGCTGGAATCAGTACTTTGATCTTTATGCTACAGAATCACATATTCAGCCAACAAAGTCTTACTGAGATCCTACTATGCATCAGGCATTGGGCTGGGTCCTGGAGATGCTATCCATAGGAAGAAAACCTGGAAGAGTCATAGCTTGCGAGTGGTATAGGCACATATGTGAATATGGAAACACAACAAAGAAATTATCTAACTGCCTGGTGGTGTAGAGGTCAGAGTAAACATGGTAGAATGAGCACACGAACTGACTCTTGAAGAACAGGAATTATCTGGGTAGACACAGAGAAACATTGTGAAGCTACGAAGCAGCATTTCCTGTTGAGAAAATGACACATAGTAGGGGGGTTGGGTCTAAATTGTATAAATGGTGCACAATGAGACTTGAGAGGCAGGCAGAGGCCAAATTAAGGAGGGACCTCATGGTGTGGGTGATGGGACTCCACCAAGGAAGCTTAAATAAGCAGCCATTAGAGTGCAGGGGTTAAGAGGAGAAGCTGTAGAGCCAGACAGACTCTGGATAATAGATTCACCCCTTACTAGGCGCCCATATTGTGTAGCGTAAATAACATAGACTTGTGTCTGAGTCCTAACTCTAAGCCACAGTTTACTTGTCCATGAAGTAGGGAACACACCTCCCTAAGAGTTTCAGTGAAGATAAGAGGATGAGGTATGTAAAAGTGTCCTACATGAAGTAAGTAGAAGCTTAATAGGTGTCACTTCCAATTGCTTGTAGAATTCCTGGTTCAACAGAGATTTGTTGCAGGGAACTTCAATTTTAAAAGTGCACATCATTTTCTCACATCAGGATGCTAGCCCCATTTAGCAAGAGTTTGAAGGGAAAAATTGACGGAAGTTCAATTCCAGATTTTCTAATGAATTTAAGCAGTACTCAAGCAGTTAAGTCATTCATAGATCACTTATTAAAAGTATTGCAGTCAAAACAGGCCAACCCAACAGATGCTTTAAAAGCAAAAGAAGGCTTTGGGAAAGGAGTAAATCACTAAGAGTTGTACCAAGGGAAGAGTCTTCGTAAAGGGTTTTGCATAATGACAACATTTATTCAAATAAGTAAGATCCTGCTTCTTCCCCTTCAAACCTGGTTTGGAACCATCTAGATAAACCTTCCCTTCTTACACAGAAGACCTATGTAATACAAAGTGAAGATGGTAAGAAAAGCAGGGCATAGCAGGTTTGTTGAGGTTGAAGACAAGTCTAAGCCAGAGCAACGAAAGGTTGGACAATGCCAAGGATGGGGTAGAAGCTGCTCTTGTGCCGTGTGGAAAAGCTTGGGGTGAAGGGCCAACTCCCCAGTGAATGGAAGGAAGGGACCAGAGCTGGGAACTGCAAGATGGTTTTGTAGCCATATCAGTGCACTCATGTTTCCCAACAGTGTTTCTCCAGTCCTCTCATCCTCCCGTTCTGGGGTGTTTTACTTGTTTTATGACCCAGTTCATGTTCTTGGACTTTGATCAGATGGGACACGGAGCTAAAATAGATAAATTTTGGCTTTTGTTTTTAAATTAAAAAGCTTTTAAATTAGTGCTTTTGAACATGACCCCTCCCCCCTACTTTCTTTTCTTTTTTTTAGTATTTGGCATACCGCTGTGTATGTGTGGGGGACAGCACCCACCATGGGTGTGTTCCAATCCCTTCAAGTACATTATTACCCAAAGCGAATGTCAAACTGTCTTGGCTCTGTTCATGTGTATAATGACCTGGAGGAGTCAAACTGTGGAGCACTGCAAGAGACAGAACATACAGGAAGAGAAAAACCAGCACAGGCCACCCCATAGACAAAGAGACCTATTATTAAATAATCTTTTTCCAGATAACACATGGTCAATTTCTTCATGAGCCACTGTTGTCTTTACTGGGATTTGTTGTCAACACACCTCCGTTCTAGAACTAGGAAGTCTCCTTTATTTTTCTTTTGAGGAGACAAACCTGGTTTGTTCAAATTAAGATACACAGAATGAGGGCACAGTACTTGGGTCAGCATTCCAGGGTTATCAGCAGTGTCATTTGTAAGAAGTGCTCTGTATAAAAACATAATGAAATCACGAAGTAACTAACATTCGTGAGAGCAGCTGCCCTCTGACTTGTGTTTTAGGGTGCCTGGGGCTCTTTCACTATCTTCTTTTGTCAACCTTCTTGGCCTACTCCTTCTTACTACTTCTGAGTTGAGCAGACCAACCTCTGTCTCTACACGGACACAAATGGCACTTGCTGATTCTCGAGGGTATGTTAACTTGCCCATTGGAATAGTGAAGATTCTGAGATGGTATGCAATGAAAACTTTATTTAATCTAGTCTATCATGTTAAATTGAGTAAGCTCCAGTTTTGTGGGACTTAGGATAGAAATCAGTGGTTAAGTATATTTCCATAATATTCTTATTCTTCATGCTTGAGCAAGAAAAGCTAGTGGAAGAGACGATGTAAGGTTTCTGAGGGGTTTTGACACCTAAATCCTACCATATCAGATGCCATCTACTCCTTTATGGTCAGGTCTGCCCTAGCCAGATATACAGGATACCTGTGTGTACACCTGTGAGAAATGCACTTCTTGATTGCTCCCTTCTTCATCTTGTACTTTTAGTTCTGCATTTCCGTCACAGACAGTTCTCCCCACTCTTCACCAGGTGTTGAATATTTTATTTGTCTGAAGTTTAGGCTTTAACTCTAGACCATTTAGATTATTTTGAGTTTTAGCCAGCATAGAACTGCTCCAAGACTAACTTCATCTCTTAAAGATTACTGACTTGATGGAAATTTGGAAGCCTAAAGGGAACTATGGAAAATGTTTTGACTTGTATTTTTTCCAACTATTTCAGTCCTGCCAACTGAAGATCAGTGGGAAGGAGGATAAAAGCAAAGCCCTGGTTAATTTAATCCCATCCAACTTATCTATCTCAGAATCTTACTAATTAATAAGTCATGTTATTCAACAAACTTTTTGAATACTTCTAGGCTAAGTAGCATGCTTGGAGTTAGGGATACAGAAATTGATAAGACATAGTCCCTGGTAGATCAGTAGTTCTTGGTTGAGGATTTTGAATCTACATTTTTAACAAGCACATCAGGGGATCTTGATGTAGGTGGTCTGAGGACCAAATTTTACTAAACACTGGTTTGTGATGATTCAGTCTTCCCAAATCCAAATTTATTTTCAAAATAGACAGATGAAAGTAGAGAATGTCAAATATCTTTCAGTTCTGATGTCTAGTCCTGTCTGCAACATAGATCTTGAGCCTAAGTGGTGAAGGTTTTGGTAAACAGAAAGCATATGTTGACAATATCTCAATTTATATTAATGGCCCCAAATGAATCATCTGTTAGTGATAAGAAGTGTACAGTTTAGATCCCCTGATGCCACCTATCTCTTTCTCTATATGTTGCCCATAAAAATCCTGTTGATTTTACAGTTATTTAGAAATAATGATAACCCAAATGCTAAGGAGGGAGAGAAGGAGGCTTGATTCTCTCATCTGCCTCTTGTGCCTCCACATTAGTGAGGGCAGCAGATCTGAGCAGTTTATGTAACTCTTTTTGGTTATGAGAAGAAACAGCTTTCTCCAATCTTGGCATTGGTTTCTAATGTTCTGCTCTTGCCTGTAATTAGAGTGTTGATTTAAATCCTAACAAAGTACTTAAAAAGGCACAGGACACTCTGGACCTGCTGAGGGAAAATAGAAGGCTCTGCTCTTTTAAACAAGTGTCTCTTGGACTGGACATAGAGAACTCCAGGATATAATTGTAAGTGTGCCCCAAGCAAAACATAGTCCGCATTTTCAGATCTTGGAACAGCTGTTTGGTGAGGGCATCAGTTCAGCCCAAACAGATAAAAATACAATAATGGTAGTGTGTGCATGGAGTATTATATTAAAAGTTTTACCATAGAACCCTATAATCACATAAGCGTATCTGATTAAACAGGAGAACTTTAACATTTGAGGATCTAACACTTAAGATTATAGTTATTCATGAATAAATAACCCAAAGAGCCAGGCATCTGATCTGTAGGGCCAATATTCAGCCAGTACCCATCAGTTCATCTCCACTGGTTGCTCATGGCTGACATCTATTCTGATTGGCTGGGTGTCTGTTCTGATCAGTTGATGGGACTCATTGGGCTTCACAGATTTTTAGTGTAATCATTGTGATTTGTGATTTAGTAGAGATGTGCTATTGAATCTCACTTATTATGAGTGAATGGAACCAGCTAGGTTACTTTTATCTGGTATCTAGATGGGTCTTATATTTTTCAAAGAAACTTCACAAAACAATGTTTTATTGATGTCTACAAAAACAGGAATTTTCAAAGTTTGAGATATATTTATCAGGAATGTGAAGAATCTGCTAAACTGTACTTTAAATCAGGCAAACACAGCTTGTTTGCATGTTTTAAAACCTGGGCACACTATGGTTATTCTTTATAGTCTTCCTACCAAGTGTAGTTTATAAAGGGTCTCTGTAGAATTTCCCTTGATTTAAAAACTGATTCCAACAACTTGTTGAACTAGCAAAGGGATACAATGGCAAATAAAACAGACACAGTCCCTGCTGTTATAAGGTTTATGTTCTAGTATCTTGAATCATATTAGAGTACCAAATTTATAATATATTTCCATTACCTCCCCAATCATCATAGGACTACCACAGCTATTGCTATGGTTGCTGCTGATACTTTACATTTATCACAACTGATTAATATTTATGAATCAATTACTATATATTTTAATCATTTAGTATGTATTAATATAATCTACCCAATAACACTGTAAAAGAAGTATTATTACCAAACCCTTTTTGCATATTGGGAAATTTAGACTCACAGAACTTAAGTTGTTTATTCAAGGTTACAAAGTTAATAATGATAAAGCCTCAACTGAAATTCAGGCAGTCTTACTCCAGAGCCCATGAAGATATTACCTAACATGAGTCAACACTGAGTAAATAAAACTTTAAATATGAAGGAACTAAACTTAGTTTAAGCTTTGTGGTTTCCTTTGTTTAACTGCTGAGAGCCAGGCTAAAGTTACTGTCTTTTCTGGTTAGAAAAGATGCTAGAGCCCTCACAGAGGAGCCAAGAAAAAGTTTCCTAAGCAAGATCTCTGACTGAAGACCATCCAGCTAGAGGCTGATCGTGGAGCACCTGTCGTATCATGAGCCAACCTGTTTTATTCACGGAGGTTTAACTTTGTAGACTGTTTTTCTCCCTGAGGCACTGAAATATTCTTTTTGGTAACTTTCATCCATGGGGCTACTTTTCTCATCTAGGGTGGTCCAGAAGAAGTCCACTCTATTTTGTTAGATCTTCTTCCATGGCTCTGGCTCTGAATTTTCTCTTTTGCTGGCCATTTTCCAGAGATGTCACTGATGCCTATGGCCAGATTTTCCCTACAGATGTGATTCACAATATACGTACAATATTGGCCTTCACAAGGATGTTTCCTTTTGGTTAAAATATAGCATATATATTTCTTTTCTTTTCTTTTCTTTTCTTTTCTTTTCTTTTCTTTTCCTTTCTTTTCTGTTTTTGTGCGATGGAGTCTTGCTCTGTCACCCAGGCTGGAGTGCAATGGCGCAATCTCGGCTCACTGCAACTTCTGCCTCCCAGGTTCAAGCAATTATGCCTCAGCCTCCTGAGTAGCTGGGATTACAGGCGCGCACCACCATGCTCGTCTAACTTTTGTATTTTCAGTAGAGACGGGGTTTTACCATGTTGGTCAGGCTGGTCTCGAACTACTGACCTCATGATCCACCCACCTTGGCCTCCCAAAGTGCTGGGATTACAGGCGTGAGCCACCATGCCTGGCCAAAACATAGCTAATATTTTTAAGTTGGGAGATTTTTACATAAAATAATGAATCCCCATTTTCTCTTAATGATGATACTCTCTAGAAGCACTTTGACCATTTTGCTACGTAGCATCAATTAGCTAAATAGCCACTGCTTCATTAGATGGGTCAGCCTCCCCTCCCTGGGCCCTCTCAGTGACTCATCATTTGCTTACACTTTCATTTTTCTTAAGATGAAACTTAATATTTCTTGGACTCATTTCTCTATCAAAGCATAGATGAAGGAAGAAGGACTGAGACGTCTGCATTTTCAAGAAAGATAGGAAAGAAAATAATTATTTAAGGCAGTGAAAACTATTGTTTATTGCTGCCCTGTTTTGCTCACCTTTATTACTTGCTTGGCTCCTATAAGGCTTTTGAGTCATAACCCAAGCTTTAGTTTGTTTTTTCTTTTCCTATCCTATGTTTGCCAAACCCCTTTCCATTGTTCTTACCCCCCGCAAAGCACTTCAGTGTATTCATGTGCTTCTTCAGGTCTGCTTTCACCAGCATGGAATGCGTGGATCTTTGAACTAGAATGCAAGTTTGCGATTTAAACTTCTTCTTGCATTCCCTTGCTGTTCATCAACCCAAATCTTTTTGTCTACTTACCACATGTTAAGTGTCAAGACAAAAAAGTGAAATTCATCCAGATAATTTTTTGAGGCTTATAGAAAAATGATAAGGAGACAAATCTTCAAGATGCGAATGGCAGGGTGAGGTCAGGGTCAGGTCTTAGAACACAAAATGCAGAATTTCCCTGAGATGAAGACCTGAGTTCCCAACAGAGGTGTCAAAATGTCATCAACCAAATTAGAGTCTCAAAAGAGCATCTTCAGGCATCGCATTTTTAGGGAAAAAAAGTGGTATTTAATAACTATAACTGGGCAAGAGCTCATCTTTATAGCCCATTATATTGATAGAAAGAGCATATAATGACCCCTCATTGAAATCTAAAACCTCCAATTATTTTATTATTGTTATTTTATATCTATTGAGTTCCAGCTTTAATTTTACCCAGTTTGGTCCTATGGATGCAAATGTCTTTGTTGGTGTAGAATTTAATTTAGGCTTCTTTCTGGCCTAATATTTAAAATGCCTTTTAAGTTTGGCATTTCCTTGCCTCTCTCTCTCTCTCTCTCTCTCTCTCTCTCTCACACACACACACACACCCCTACCAAAGACACAAAAATCTATTCCTTTCCTTGATACACCTTATTTTTTCTGTTATTTCTGTAATAGAAAGAAAGGATTAAACTTGCTGTGAGAACCAAAAGGAGATATGGCTTTATTCTAATCAGCTATTAGGACTGTTAGTTTTTTTTTTTACATCTACTGTAGAGAAATAATTTGTATGGTAACTGGGATATTTTGTTCTAAAATAAGTCAATTCTGTTCCTTCATTCCCTTAATTTCAACTCCAATTTACCAGTAACTTAATAACATATTTCAGGGAAAAGAAACTAAGATAGGAGCATCATGTTTTCAAACGGAGCAGGCTGACCACAGAGTGCCCATAGTACACTCTCACTTTCTGGTAGTGTAGAAATGTCTGTTGCATCCTAAGAATTAACTTCGGAAGCAGCATCTACATTTCTATCCCCATAAGATAAGAAAATAATGTCATGATTAATTATGACCGTAATTATTTATGGCATAACAACGGTGGGCGGGTGGCTTTAAAGGCATCTCTACAATCACAACTGAGTTGTGTACCCACTTTCTCATGGAACATTCAAACTCCTCGGATGATTTGTTCAAATTGTTCATTAATTTATGGAGTGCAGGGCACTTTGGGAGGCCAAGGCAGGCGGATTACCTGAGGTCAGGAGTTTGAGACCAGCCTGGCCAACACGGCAAAACCCAGTCTCTGCTGAAAATAGAAAAAATATTAGCCAGGCGTGGTGGCAGGTGCCTGTAATCCAAGCTACTTGGGAGGCTGAGGCAGGAGAGAGGCAGGAACCGAGAAGGCAGAGGTTGCAGTGAGCAGAGATCGCACCACCCCATTCTAGCCTGGGTGACAGAGTGAGACTCTGTCTCAAAATATAGATAGATAGATAGATAGATAGATAGATAGATAGATAGATAGATTGATAGATAGATAGATAGATGATAGATAGATGATAGATAGATAGATGATAGATAGATGATAGATAGATGATAGATAGATGATAGATAGATGATAGATAGATGATAGATAGATAGATAGATGATAGATAGATGATAGATAGATAGATAGATAGATAGATAGATAGATAGATAGATTGATTGATTTGTGGAGTGCCAACTATGTGTACTAAGTATTTGAGACAGAGCAAGAAGGCCATACCATTTGTCCTCATGAAGCATCAAGACTAGAAGTTTCTGGGACATTCATATTCAGAAGTTAAGTTCAAAATATTTAGCAATAGTGCAGGCCCTTCCTGGTCAGTACAGACACCTGACAAATCAGAAAGGACTCCAGATGGTATACCATATTGGTGCACAAAGGCTGAATTATCAGCTTCAGTCCTATCTCCCAATCTGTGACTGTTTTTTTTTCTAAAAAAATATTTTAATCTATTTTTTTGAAAGGATATCCAAAATCCTTGAGAAAATAAAGGAAAATGTAACCCAAATTATGTGCAATGTTGTTCCCTCCTTTCCTCTTCTACCCAGCTGCAATGGGCTCTCTTCTCTTCCTGAAAAAGCTTGATCATCTATTTTGAAGAACCATCCTAAACTATCACCAACAGATTTCACAGAATCCCTGTAGAGTGGCTTAGAATTACTATCCAGCAAAGTGAATTAGCTCAAGGTCTATCAATAGATTTTCTTCCAACGTCAAAAGCAATAATAAGTTTGAAAGAAACTTCCAAACATACACACAAACACAATCTTCTTTTCAACATCTGTTTGTTCTTTGCTTCTGTATCTATCAATGTCTCTCTTCTGCCTTCCTTCACTTTTTTATTATCAATAAAATATAAATCAAGATACTAAGAAGGAACTCTAGGAGAAGATGGAGGTGGAAGGGACAAAAAGTTGTAGCTTGTACCTTGAGGTAAATTATCCTCTTGAAAGTTATCAACAACTGATAGTGGGGAGAGAATGTAGTTAGAGGTGAGGAAGGGGCCCACAATATCTTCTTTAGATACATATCTTTATAGTTCTATTCTTTTTTAAAATTATATTTAAGTGGCAATGAATAGAAGTATTCTAGAATTGCTACAGTACGCATTATTTATAGTTATTTTAAAAATAATTGATAATGATTATTTATTATAATAGGAACACATATAATTTCCAAGAGCATTTTAAAATTATTTTTTGAAATGACTCACAAGTCATCAAAATAATGTTGCACCATACTTAAAACATAACAGGCTAGAATAACAAGAAAAAAAATACCACAATGAACCAAAATGAAAAGTATTTTAAGAACTGTTAAATACTGTATGTTCTTCACAATGCTTTTAAAAAAACTTTAGTGAGGCATGTTTTACATATCATAAAATTCTCCTACTTCAAGAGTATAATATAAAGACTTTGGTTAAATTAACCAAGTTGTATAATCATCACCATAAGTTAGTTTCAGAGTGTTTTCTTTATCCCAATAAGATCCTTCATGCCCATTTACTGTTCATCTTCTTTTCCACTCAATGTCTCAGGCAGCCATCATATACTTTCTGTCTCTACGTAATTGCCTTTTCTGGACATTTGATATAAGTAGAATCATATAATATGTGGTCTCTTATGTTGGCTTCTTTAACTTAGCATAATGCTTTTGAAGTTTGTTCCTGTTTGTGTATGTATCAGTAGTTTGTTTCTTTTTATTGCTGAGTAGTATTTCATTGTATAGATATATTGCATTTTGTCTATTAATTCATCAGTTGATGGACATTTTTGTTATTTCCAATGTTTGGCTATTGTGAATAATGTTACTAAGATTGTGACTGATGTGAAAGTTTGGCTGAACGTGTATATCTTAATTTCTCTTAGGCAGCTACCTAGAAGTAGAATACCTGGGTCATATGAGACAGTGAATTTCAGCAGGAGAAGAAAAGTAAAGTATCTGAATTCAGCCATATCTCAGTTTTAGCTATAACTCTTTTTTTTTTTTTTTTTTTTTGAGATGGAGTCTCGCTCTGTCACCCAGGCTGGAGTGCAGTGGCAGGATCTCGGCTCACTGCAAGCTCCGCCTCCCGGGTTCACGCCATTCTCCTCCCTCAGCCTCCCGAGTAGCTGTTGTGTTATACTGTGTATCTCTATGAAGACAATTTTTTTTACCTGTAAAATGGAGATACAGTATCTATCTCATTGAGTTATCCTATAAATAATGAACTATAATTAAAATTTCAAGTCTAAAACAAGGCACTTAGCAATTACTTAGTATTTGTTAGTTATTAACATTAGAACATTGCATTTAGGAGGGAAGAATTTAAGATCATAATTCTTCTAAAATTACAAGAGCACAAAAGTGGCCATGTTTCAAACCAGGCTTGATCATTTATTCACTGTGGACATGAGCAGATAACTTCTGTGTGCCTTTAGTTTCCTGATCTGTATAATCAACCTTTCAAATTTGCTTGAAGGATGTGGTAGGATCATATGGGTGAAAGCAACTTTGTGGATCTGGCCCACTTTAAGGTCTCAGTAAATGGTCGCCATAAAATTATTTTGGGTAGCTTTCTTTGATGAGTTTCCTTTTTCTACAACTTGATTCTTCAAATGTATAAGCATTTCTAGCAGGAAGGTGGCCAGTCATACAGTCTTCCTTTCCTATGTTAGGAAGACTGAGCTTCAGAATGACAAGCATTGTAATAAAAATGACAGGTAATATTTATTGAGCTTCCACTAATACGTGAGCCACTAAGATGATCGTTTTATGTGGTTATTACACAGAATCTTCATAAGAACCCTATTGGTGGAAACTCATATTGCTAGACTCTCCTTTCTACAGGTGAAGAAACTTTGGTCTATTGAGATTATGGTCTTTAGAGACTAAGTAAATAAGGGACAGAACCAGGACCAGGCTTTTTATCACCAAGACCAGAATCTAACCATTCGGCTCTAATGTCCTGTGTTCTACTGCAAGGAATGAACTCAACCCATCTGACTCCCAGCCTGCTTGAGCTCTGTAAGACATATGCACTCTGTGAAATGTGATTTTAAAATCACATTAAATCTGACTCTTGCCCTTCTTTCCTCCCATCTTGCCTGCTCAATAGAGTTGGTGGGAAATCCAACCTCAGTTAATTTTCTGGGGTTCTTCTGTGCCTTTGAATTGGGTAGGAATCCTGGAGCTTACACAATTTAAGAAATCAAGAAACAAGGGAAGGATATTTTATCCTCTTGCTTTCAGTCCATCCTCATCACTGCTGAACTGTATGGCATCCACACTGGTCAGTGGCTAGCAAGTTCTTTGCTCATGCCACCCACCTCTTCTCTCACACCCCTTCACTGGAGACATTATGACTCTCATGGCCTACATACTTAGGATTCCTTCCCATCTTCAGTTATCCATGCACCCACACCCATCAGAGATCCCACCACCTCTGGGAAGCACCACCTCTCCATACCTTGAGCATCGGAGGAATCTCTGTGGTTGGGCCACGCCACACCTCTTTGTTCTCTTTTCAAAGACCCTTGAAGAGTCCTGGTTTTGCAAGCAAAAATCTCTCAACTCTCTTCTGAGAAAAGGGAGGCTAAAACCCAACAAAATCAGAAGCCTTGGATACCCTCTTTAAAAATGGTTGTAAAAAGAATGCCTAATATTTCATGGTAAACCCATAAGACACCATTAATTTTGAATATGGTTATTCTACCACATTAAATTTTCAATAAATCACTCTGCTACAGGCATGTCAGGTATCTGGAAAAGTAGATCAGAGAGGAAACTGTCACTCTGCTGATATTTTACAGTCTCTGAAGGGGCCTAGCATTTGACTAAATCTTTGATTTTTAATACACAAAACGATGACATTGTAACAGGAAGCATGTGTCTGAAGCCCTGGGGTTATTAGTGGTAGGAGTAGTTGCTGGCACAAGCATAAGTCTAAGTAGTGCAACTTTTTTCCTCTTAGATTCCTATTTTTCTTTTCCGAGGTGTATTTCTTTGTTTTTCCAATTATGTTTTGTAACATAATTAAAAAGTAGCAAAATTATTGCCAAAGTTGCTAATTATATAATTATGAGAATTTAAAGCAGCCATATAAAGAGTGGTTTTAAAAAGTAAAATGAACTCACTTGTTCTAGTTAGAAAGTATTGAAAGGTCCTGCAACCAGGCTCTGCACTGCTGGCCTCTGTCCTGCATTCCCCTTTAGAGGACATTGTCATTCGGTCATTAGTATCTTAGGGGATGGCAGCAAGGTCATCATGCTCAGTGCAAAAAGCTGTGTGCCTCACCTAAGGTCTTGAGTGGGTAGAAAGCTTGAGGTAGGTTGTCCTGGGAAAGAGACTCTACGATTTCCATGAAAACTTGAAACCTTTTTGAGACTATTTATTCTGATCCTGCTAACCTGTGAAGCTCAATAAATTGTATATGGCATGGAGCCAATCCTAGAGAGAAATCGGCTCAGCATCACTTTCATCACTAATGTGTCTCTTTATCTGAAAGAGCTTTAAAATGGATGTTTTAACAGCATTTTAGGACATGTAGGGCTGAACAGGTGATATCTTTCCCCAAAAGGTTATCTTCCTTCAGCACAGAAAAGTTGGTTAACATTGGACAAAGTGCATTTAATAGATGTATTTAGCCCCCATTAAAGGTCAGAAAATATTTCTTTCTTTGCTTGCTCCTTCCTTCTCCCCCTTTTTCTCCCTTTTTCCTTCTCCTGTATTCAAATTCCTTTTTAAATTAAAAATGTTCTAAATTAAATATTACACACAAAAGAACATTTGGAATACATAGTAAGGTTTAAAAACTAAAAATAGTTAATTATAATGTATTATAAACTTGAAAATTGCTAAGAGAGTAGATTTTAAGTGTTCTCATCACAAAAAATAACCCTAAAAATAAAACAAACACTCATGAAACCTACCACAGAACTTAAGGAATAGAATACATTTTTGAAGCTCCTCTGTACCCCTCGTATTTCCCTGGAAGTAATTCCACCACTAAATTTTATGTTTTATATTTCTCTATTTTTATAAGCTTGCTACACATGTATTTCTCCCTAAACAATATACTGTATAAGAATTGCATTATATTCTTTAGATCCAGGAATTCATTCTGTGTGTAACATTTGCTTTTCTTATCTAACATTGTGTTTTTGAAGCCCATCTATATTAATGTCTGTAGGTAAAGTTCATGTATTCTCACAACATATAGTATATATATAGTGAGATATATAGATATATAGATGGAGACTATTCATAGTATAGAATATATGTCAGAATATATAGTATTCCACTGAGTAAGTATACCATAATTTGTTTTTCCATTTGTCAGTGAATATTAGGGATTTGTCTAGTGTTTTTCTTTGTTTTTTATTGCAAGCAATTGGCTATGATTATTCTTGTGCATATATCCTAATTTATACTTGCAAAAGTTGTTAGTGCATCAGTTCTCAAACTTTCTGACCTCACTATCCCTTTTCACTCTTGAGAATTGTTAAGGATAACTAAGGGCTGTTGTTTACATCGATTGAATCTATAAAAATTCTTACAGTATTAGCAATTAAAACACAGAAATCTTTGAATGTTTATTAGTTTATTCAAAAATAATAACAATAATCCATTAGATGTGGCTATAAACTGAATGTTTGTTTCCCACCAAAAATTCTTTGGTCGAAGCACTAATCCCTGATGTGATGCTATTTGGAGGTAGAGACCTTTGGGAGGTAATTAGGTCACGAGTAGGAGACCTCATGAATGAGATTAGTGCTTTCATAAGAATGGATGGGAGAGAGAGATCATCTGTTCTCTGCCATGTGAGAATACAGCAATAAGCTGTCCTTCTGCAAGCCAGGAAGAGGGCCCCAGGAACCAGAGCTGCAAGCTTCTTGATCTTAGACTTACCAGCCTCCAGAACTCTGAGGAACAAATATCTGTTGTTTAAGCCGCCCAGTCTACGTTATAGCACCCTGAACTGTGTAGACACATGTTTAAATCAATAACATCTTTATTAAAGTTGACTATTTTTTCCAAAAAGAAACATTAATAAAAGAATGACATTATCTTCGGTTTTGGTAAGTCTTTGTAATGCCTGGCTTAAAGAACAACAACTAAATTCTCTTATCTGCTCTGTATTCTGTCTGTTGGGTTTGTTGTTTGGCTGAAGTATGTGAAAAACATCGGCCTTGCACAAATATGTAGTTGGAAATAAGATGAGCTCTCAGACCTGCTGGAAAGGTTCTCACAACATTACTTTGAGGACCACTGTTGATGAGTTAAATTGCTTTTCAAGGTAATATCAAATTGTTTTAAAAAGTGATTGTGTCAGTTTATACCCCTAATCACAGTGTATACATGTTCTTATCATCTTTGCCTTTGAAGCTGTTTAACATTGTCAGTCTTTTATATTATTTAAAATCTGCTGAATAGGAAATGGCATCATACAGTGGATTTAATTTTATCTGATGAATAATGAGGTTGAACATCTCATATGTTTTTTAAGGACTATGAATGTTTTCTCTTATATAAAATACTAACCTACTCTTTTGACCATTTTAATATTGAGTTATCATTTTTATTGATTTGTTCTTTTTATATTTTGGATATATTCTGTTATCATTTATAGGTATTAAAAAGCATCTTTCTCCAAAGAAATGTATAAACTTTTATCTTAATGGTCTGCTCTTTTGAAAAAAGGTAGAGTTTAAGAAAACCTTTCCTATCCTAAGGTCATAAAAATGTTCTCCTATACGTTATTCCAAAAGTTTTTTTTCTTTCCACATTTATGTCTTTAATCCACCGAGAACAGTATATTTGAGGTTGGATTTTGGCATATCTATAACCATTAGTCTCATTCTAGTTTATAGAATTGCTCATGCTTTCCCTACTGGTTTGCATTGCCAGATTTTTTATACATCGAATGTCATATATGTTTCAGTGTCTATCTTGGCTCTCTATTGAATCCATTGCTCTATGTGTCTATTTCTCACCAATACCACAAAATCTTTATTACTTTGACTCTAAGAAGTTTTGATATACAATAATGCTGATTCCTCCAATTTCTTCTTTAGGAGCATCTTGACCACTATAGTTCTCTTATTTTGCCATTTACACTTCAGGGTCACTATACAGTACCCATATATTTGAAAAACAAAACCCAAATCAAAACAAAACAAGAAAAGCCTTGGAAATTTGCTTGGCGTTACATTCAATCGATAGATTAAATTGGGGAGAACTGATATCCTCATAAAATTAAGTCTTGCTATCCTCAAGTACAGTATACCTCCACGACTTTTTGGTCTTCATTAATATATTTGAATAAATCCAAAACTAACATTTCCATAAAGTCTATGCACGTCTTCTGTTAGATTTATTCATGCTCTGTTATATTTTGTATTGTTATTATACATGATAGCCTTTTTAAATTCTAAATTTTTAATTATTACTGGTATAGAGCAATATAACCAGCTTCTTATATCCGGCATTTTAGTAAACCCTGTTATTCTTTGTAGACCGTTATGCCCTTAGTCTATTACAAAAATGTTCCTTCTTTTCCAATTTTCTACTGCACTGGATCTGTGAGCATCTTGACAGTGCAAGCATCTTGATGAGAGCTTTAACTATAATGAGGAATAGAAGTGTTGACACCTGGCATCTTGTCAGTTTCCTGAATTTAAAGAAAATGCTTTTAAAATTTACCTTTAAGTATCATAATTGTTATAGGATTTTTGTAGATATTCTTTTCATGAGTAAAAGTTGAATCTTATCAAATGCTTCTGCATCTATTGAGAAGATTTTATGGCTTTTCCTTTTTAATCTGCTAAACATGATAAAGTTTGTGTTAATAAAATTTCTAATTGCAAACCACACTTGAGTTTTTGTGATAAGCCTACATTGGATTTGATCTAGTTTCCTTTTTATACATGGCAGGATTCCATTTGTTTGTTTTATTTTGTTTTGTTTGAGATTTTGCATTGATTTTTACATATAAGACTGACTTGTGATTTGCCCATCTCATCCAGTCGTCATCTAGTGCTGGTTTTCAGTATACACTAATCACATAATGTGACTTGAGGCATGTTCTTTCCTCTTCTGTTCTCTGACATATTTAATGTATAAAAATTATGTGTTCCTTGAATATTCAGTATAACAATTCTGTAAAATGACCTGATCTTTGTATTCTCTTGATGGGGAATTTTTAACCTCTGCTTTAATATTTTTTAACAGTTAGTATGTTCCCGCTTTATTTTTTTTCTCTTAGCTTGTTTGGTTGTGCTTTTTCTAGGAATTTATTCCTTTCAACAATGTTTTCAAATTTATTGCCAGAAAGTGGTTGATATTATTCTTCTAAATTTCTATAGCTGTTGTTGTAATGACCTCCTTTACTTCCTCATATTGAAAAGTTTTACTAGTATCTAGTTAGTCCAGTCTGAGTTTTATGAATTTTGTCATCTTTTGAACAACCAACCTTAGGTTTTACTGATTTTTCTCTTCTCTGTATTTGTTTTCTATTTCATTAATTTTTGCTTTTATCCTTCTTATTTCCTTCATTTTATTTTCTTAAGGTTTATCTTGTACATTTTTTCTAACTCTATAATTTAGATAAAGCTCATTACTTTTGAACTTTCCTATTTTTCTAGTGTTAACATTTAAGGCTATAATTTTTCCTCTAAAGACCACATTAGCTGCATTCCTCAAGTTTTAAACATCTATTACATTTAGTAATTTAATTATTATTCTGTACTAAGTATTTTATAATCTCTATTATAATGGTTTCCTTGACTCATTATTCATCTATAAATAGTTGAATTTTTTTGAAACTTGCTTTATGGTCTAGTGGGTGGTTGATTTTCATATTCAATAATTAGATACCATGTTTTATAGAAGTCTTTTAGATAAAGTTTGCTAAGTATGGCTTTCAAATCTATATTCTTATTCTTTTTTGTCTACTTGATCTAGCAATTGCTGAAAGAATTGTGTTAGAATAACCCCCAATGAAAGCCGATTTATCAGGGTCTTCTTGTTCTAATATATATATATATATTATATATATATTATATTATATATATATATATACACACACACACATACACACATGTTAGGCTGTATTAATAGAAATTAACACATCCAGAACTTTATATTTTTAAGGTACATTAAATCTTTTAAATTATATAATGATTTTTTAAATTTCCAGTAATAGTTTTAATATTAATATATATTTTGAATTATTTTATCATTACCATATACTAACCTTTTTATTGGGTTTTCTATGTTGTTTCTTTTAATTTTAAGCATTTCTTAGTCATATATTTTAGATATTTTTCTTATAAATAACATATACGTGGATTTTTAAAAAATATTCTATCATCCAATATTCATCTTTTTCCCCCACTGTTTATCTTTTAAATGAAGTGTTTAATTCATTTCAATGTTTTGTAGTTACCAGTATACTCAGAATAATTAATCTATTTTATTTTGTACTATTTTGTCCAATTCTATGTTTGATAGAACTTCATCTGGGGAAATGCTTTGAGACCTACTTTCAAGGAGCTTTAATCTATACAGGATATTTATTACTTTCAGCTTAAAACTTTCAAATCAGGATATATTTTAAATAATTTATAGGTTTGAATTAGTTTTGGCCAAAATGAAAGTGTAAATAGGTAAGGGCTACAAATTTGAGTGAGGGCCGGTCTATGAATTAACAGGAGAGAACTTTTCTTTCCCCTTAAATGTAAATTTCTCTATTCCCCTGTAAGACAAGCTTTCTCCTAACTCACCTATCCCCTGTGGATGAAGACCCATGTGGTCTTGGCTTCATGTGATGTGCTCCTGTCAGAATCTTCAAGTTAGGTCTCTAAGATTTGCGTACTATCTTTATCCCTCGAATTCACCAAAACTGAACTTTAGATCCCCAAGGAGTAGCAATTGCGTCTCACTTCTCTTGGTTTTGTTTGTTTTGGGGCTTCAGAAAACTTTCTACTCTAAATTCCTGCTTTCACTAATTTTTGGTCCTTGAAAAATTTTTCTACCTTCTTGACTACTCAGTTAAATGTTTTTAAAATTTAACACATTTTTATATATAATTTTCATGTTGGGATAATTGTTAAGGATATCTAGTTTTTCACACTACTAAACCTGGAAGTTCTTTCTTATTTTTTTCTTTTCTTTTTTTTTTTATTGAGGCGGAGTCTCGCTCTGTCACCCAGGCTGGAGTGCAGTGGCGCGATCTCCTCTCACTGCAAGCTCTGCCTCCTGGGTTCACACCATTCTCCTGCCTCAGCCTCCCGCGTAGCTGGGACTGCAGGCGCCCGCCACCACACCTGGCTAATTTTTTGTATTTTTTTAGTAGAGACGGGGTTTCACTGTGTTAGCCAGGATGGTCTCGATCTCCTGACCTCGTGATCCGCCTGCCTCAGCCTCCCAAAGTGCTGGGATTACAGGTGTGAGCCACCGCGCCCAGCCTCTCATTTTTTTCTTAAACATTTTTATTATATTTGAATATTGAAAGTCCATAAAGTTCATCAAACAATAAAATATTCATTCTTCATCATGACAAAGCTGTTTAAAGGGGTAGTAGATGTGGAAAGGTCCAGGGATTAAAAGATTAAAAAGAATCTGTTGTAAATTTATTCATCTGCATATATACAGTGCTGAGAGACAGGGGAAACAAAGTGGAAGCCAGATATTCACCCATATCTGGCTATGATATTGTATGATATTCACCCATTCATCCAGTCAGTCAGTAGATAGGTATGCTGCACTTGCTCGAGATCAGAAACTGGGCTGGGTGCTGGGGGGTATAGCTGGGAACAAGACAGACAGGATCCTTGCCCTCACAGACCTTACTGCCCATCTGAAAGTAGGCTGAAGATACAGAGGATTTGCTGAAGGAGTCAGAATGGGGAAAAGCCAGAGCGTAAACAAGAGCTGATGTGAGCAAACAGGAAGGCCATAGACTACAAGAGGTGTGGCTGTTCAAGTAGAAGCAGCCTGAGGAAATCAGTGAGAAAATGCTAATCTTGCACATGGCAGTGGCATTCCAAGCATGGACCTACATTCTTTAGGGGCAAATAAGATCTCTTAAAGGACCATGATGTCTAGAGATGAGAGCATTTAGAGAAATTTCTAGATTGACGCAGGTTTTAAATATCTGTAATAAGATTTTTGCATTTGTTGTATGTTCCAAATTATAGTGGATAAAGTATCATGAAATAGCAATAAATGAACTAGAACTAAAATCCCACATGCCACTTTTGTTTTAGGAAGACAAGAAACCATGTATTCAACTGGAATCTTATGAAGGTGTTACACATCCCTGACCATTGGTCACTCTTTGGATGTCAAAAATGTCCTTTATTTACACTTTATGCAGCTTAATTCAATAACAGTTTTCCCGGTAAGTGCTTCTCATGTGCCACTGGGGAACAACTGCTTTGCTACACTGCACTTAAAAGGAGTTTAAACTAAAGAGGCACAAATTTTACCCTCTTATCTACTGTGGCTGTGAATATGCTAAGAAAATATTTTAAATTATTGAATTTTCCCTCCTAGGAGACATCAGCATAATTGCAGAGAGGCACCTTTAATTTTTTTATATACTTACTTATTAATAAAGAAGAACTTTCTATTCATACACCAAAAAATTGGTCCAGTGGAACAAAACAATAATGCAATAAAACTTCTAGTTCATTAAATTGGAATGCTGGGATTGAATTACTAATTTATGTTGTTTTTAATTTCATATTATAAATTATACTGTTTTAAATTATAGGGAAAAACTGTTCCCTTGGAATCTGCCTACATCCAACACTGACTAGGAAAGTTTTATTTGTCCCTGGGGAGCTGGAAAGTAGGGGGATTCACTGAAAAATTGCTGTTTCACAAGAGCACACCATGAAACATTCATAGTCATGTTTCCTGCATTACAGGAGGCTTAATAAACGTAGCCAATCACTTACAAATACTCATGTCATTCTAAGGCGTCTTAAAGGCACCTTTATAAAGAAAAAGGTGGATTTTGAAAATTCGACTTCAGAAGTATCAGATGTATTTTCCCACAGATTGCCCTCTGAGATGAGGTCAAGTGCACAGTTTACAGGGGATCAGCGCTCTGGAAGTGAAGGGAAGGAAGTATGCAGAGTTGGGTGAAGGATCCACCCTTTCTTCTCTACAAGGACTGGAAATGGGCATGACCAGGGTGCAGTGAATCTTGGCAGCCAGCCACTTGCATTAGAGGGCTGTAGCTGAGGGCTGTCTGCTGGCAGTGCTGGCAACTCACAGCAGCAGTCCTGAAGGAGGGTCTGTGAGGGGTATCACAGCATCCACTATTAAGAAGAATTTCAATAAAATCAAATAAACATGTGTCCAAAAGTAACAAAGGAAAAATATCTGACTTGGAAGATTTTAGTCCATTAAACATTGTCTTCATTCACTTAGCAACCGTTCCTTTGGTAATTAGTTTGTGCAGCCTTTTCACTGGATGCCATGGAGATGAATTAATCATGGGAGGGAGGGGTCATGAGCACTGAGCATCCACCGCAGGCCAAGCATTTAATGTAGAGCTCTTCAACCAATCCCCACAAAAACTATATGAGATTGGTACTGATTCTGATGAGAAAACCGAGATTTTTATGAGTGTTAAAAATTAGTCCAATGCCACCTAGTAAGTAAGTGGTAGAACAGACAGGCAGTCTGTTCTGCCTGAGCCAAGTCCACACTGTTCCCAGGGCAGACACAAGCAAAATAGAGCTGTGTCACATTTCAAGCACAGGCAAAGATCTGAGAGAAGTGAATAAATCTAACTAACTAGAAGAATGAAGATTAGGGGAGCCTGGAAGACCAAGTAGGATCCCCAGGGTATGAATAAAAAGGACAAATTGAAAAAGATGCATGATGATTAGGGACATAAAAGTAATTCATTCTCCACACAGGATTCAGTGTAATCCTTCTGAAACCAAACCACGCCATACTTAAAACTCTCACTCTATACCTCAATCCATCAGGATTCAGCTCAAAATCCTTAACACAGCACACAAGGCCTAAAGCCATTGACATACTCTGGTCTTTGCTTCCCTTGCCAGCCCCAGCCCTTGACGTTCTTCAGCTTAAAATCTGTACCCAGGTTAGGCTGAACTGCTTTCTGTTCCCCTAGACTTGCTCTCGCAGTCTGCTTCTCTGTGTCTCTCTCTGTCACCCTGTCCATCTCTCTTTGTGCCTTTCCCAACTCTCTCACTCTCTTCTCTGGCTTTCTTTGTTTTCTCCCTTTCTCTCTGCTGTCTCTTTCTTTCCCTCTGTTTCTGTCTGTTTCCCTCTCTCCTCCTTCCTATGCATCCGTCTACTCCCACACTAGGCCTCTGAATATATATTTCACTCTTGTTGGGACACTCTCCACTTTGCTGCCTCTCACCTCACAAATTCCCATTCATCTTTCAGGTCTGTGCTCCAGGGTCATTCTGGGAAGCCTTCTCTGGGTTTGATGCCTTCCTACATGCCTCGACAGCTCTCTGTGTCATCTACCCTATAGCAGTGTTCTCACACTTTGTTAAAACATCCTCTCTTCCTAACACCATCTGCTCCTCACCGGACTGTTAGCTCTTTGAGAAATAGGACATGTCACATTCACACTATACCACTTGACCCATGCATGGCAACTGGTGCACAGTAGGCATTTAATCATGTTGCAAAGAACAAAGGAAGGAAAGAAAGAAGGGAGGAAGGAAGGAAAGAAGGGAGGAAAGGGGAGAGGGAGGGGAGGGAGGAAGAAAGGAAGGAAGAGGAGCAAAGAGAGAATTGAGAATTATATTTGACAGTTCAGATTTATAAAATATCAACTCTTACAAGAAGCTATTGTAAAGTTTACTAATAAATTTTGGATGAAAACAAGAAAAGGAAATGTAGGTCGTTCAATTTCAGAATGTTTTCCTGTGAATGCTAAAATGTGCCTCTTGGACTAGAGGATGTTTGGTAGTAACTGGGAGAGAGAAAGCTAAAAAGTTTTTCACTTTTTCAATCCATTTGGGGCATCTTTATTGCTATGGTCTTGACATTTGCTACATTTACTGTCTTGGTTCCTTTGGAGTTCCCCTATTGAAAAGTAGATTTTTCTTCTTTTGCTTTCTTTTTCATTCAGATCTGCCCTCTTCCTCATAGTTTTGTAACTCTTCAATTATAAAACTATTATATGCTTATTATAGACACTTTAGGAACTGCAGAAATATATAAAGAATAAAGCTCACCCCCAAATGTTCCTACATAGAGATTGCAATTATATGTGTTTTCCCCCTTCTCCTTCTTTTTCTCCTCCTTCTCTATTACAAAATTGCAATAGAGCTATATATTCAATTTCACATTCTGCTTTTTTCCCCCACAAGATATAACATAAACTTTTCCCCAAGTCATTAAAAATTCCTCAGAAGAAAGTTTTTGATTGGTATGATATATTTAATTATATGAGCACATCTTAGTTCATTTAACAATTCTCTCCCTTGGGAACATTCAGGTTCATTTTTTTTTTTTTTTTTTTTTGAGAGAAGGTCTCGCTTTGTCGGCCAGACTGGAGTACAGTGGCGATCACAGCTCACTGCAGCATTGACCTCTGGGGCTCAAGCGATCCTCCCACCTCAGCCTTCTGAGTTGCTGGTACCATAGACACATAACACCACACCTGGCTAATTTCCATATTTTTCGTAGAGAAAACAACTTGCCATGTTGCCCAGGCTGGTTTTGAATTCCTGGCCTTGAGAGATCCTATTGTCTCAGCCTCCCAAAGTACTAGGATTACAGGCATGAGCCACCAAGCCTAGCCTTCAGGTTCCTTTTTATTTTATTTTATTTTTTTGAGACAGAGTCTCGCTCTATCGCCCAGGCTGGAGTCCAGTGGCGCTATCTCTGCTCACTGCAAGCTCCGCCTCTCGGGTTCATGCCATTCTCCTGCCTCAGCCTCCTGAGTAGCTGGGACTACAGGTGCCCGCCACCATGCCCGACTAATCTTTTTGTATTTTTAGTAGAGACGGGGTTTCACCGTGTTAGCCAGGATGGGCTCAATCTCCTGACCTCGTGATCCACCCACCTCAGCCTCCCAAAGTGCTGGGATTACAGGCGTGAGCCACTGCGCCCGGCCCAGGTTCCATTTTTTGATAGAAACATAACTAAAATATAAATTAGCAGTCAGTTTTGATATAGCTTAAAATTGCCTCACATTTGGAATGGTGCTTTTAGTTATACCAGACTTCTCCATTTTGGCTACAGTTTTTTATCTACTATTCATTTTTAAAACTTCAGTTTGATATACAGAAACTAAATGCCATTAAGGAAATTCTGAGATTAATCTGATAGCTCTTGGAAGAAAAAAGTTATCTACATTAATTTATTCATTTATCCCACATTATTAATTGCTGTTCTGTGGTTGAGGTCTAAAAACTGTGGAGATCTTAATAAAGAGGACTTCTGAGAGCTTACGGTTTTCTGTGGCAAACAGTCATCTACACGAATAACACTAATGGCAGACTGTGGGCTCAAAGTCATGAGAACTCAGACAATTAATATTGTAAAGATCTTTATAATATATAAAAGAGGGAGAGATCTTTTTCTGTTGGGGTTCATTAAATGGCCCTAAAATAATTACAATATTCTAGAATAATTTATTTGTTTAATGTGTTATACAATGTGTTTATGTATGCATATACGCATGTATGTATGTGCAGATGTTGAGAAGGCAAAATATAGTTATTTTGTTCAAAATTTTTAATTATGCTATTTAAACACAGAGGCTATTTAATTACATAATTAGTAATATTCATACAAAAATACTTTTCATAAAGTAAATTTCATTTCTCAAAGAGTATCAAACAAAAAACTGTAAAAGCAGTTGTGACTTCAAGATGTCCACAAGAAAAATGGGTGCCTTTCAAGATATACAGTGATTTGCAATATTAAAGTTTATCTCTTTAACATGTTTAATTTATGAAAAAAATGTTAGGTTCTATATGCACTTCAAAAAAATTGTGTGATGATTCACACTTCTGCATTGAGATTTAAAAAAAGCATATTTCCCCCAAGAAAAGAAATCATTCCCTCCAACTATTGCAGATGTTTGCAGCTGAACTGCATTCATTTAAGTCTTCTGTATGTAGCTCACTCTTGAGGTGCCCTTTGTCTATCTACATCTCAGGTGGTAGCTCTCTTTTTCTATTTGCGGTAAGGTCCAACTCATTACAAGATTGTAGAGTTAGAAGGAAACGTCAGTTCCCGCACATTCCTCCTTCAAGTACACCTTGTCTTTATTTTTGGAGATCTTGTTCCTAGAATACACTAATTTGCCTCTTATTTTCAGGATGATGGTGCAACACCTTGAACCTTGAATATTTCTGAAGGTTCAAAGAGGATCCTAAGCCTGAGTGCCACTGTGAACACATTGTCCAGGGCCTTTTCAAGGATTGCTTTGTTGACTAGAAGACTCCTAAAGACTGTTTTCATAAAATGACAAATATAAATGAAAAGATGATGCCAATTATCAAATGTGAACCAGATTTTAAAATAGTACAGGATACACTTTTCATTCACATTTTAACTGTCATTTTCATCTTCTGCTTGCACGGGGGAAAGCAGGAGGAATACTAATGTTTTTCTGGTCTACATAATTTTTAAAGTTGCTTTCCAACTAAAACCAAATTATTTTAATAGGGTTCTGATCAGGATGAGAGAACAAGATAGAGAGTGATACTTCCGAGGTGAGAAACACAGCTATTCTTCTTGCCATGATTTGTTCAAAGATGAGCTCAATTAAAGGGAAACAAATGATTTATGACCCACAAGTTCACATGTGAAAGACACTGTATTCTGAGTAAGTAATTGGCTGGAGGTACAGTATAGCTAATGTACTGTATCTGTGAACATTGTTTATACACTGAATACAGGAGGTCATTATTAGCCAGAGAGCAGGGCCAGTGATAGTTATATACAGCCACTTCTGTCTCTTGATCGTTTTGGTGAAGAATATTCTTTGACATTTTCCTTTACCTTTAATTTTCACTAAAAGATACTGTTTCTTCACATTTTCTTATCTTCTTCTAATTGCGTGTTTTCCACAGCTGAGAGTAAATCGTTTAATTATTCTCGCTAGCTCCATGCAGCACTCGTAATAGAGCCCTCCTCATCCTCTAAGAGACTGTGATGTGTCTGAAGTCATTTATGGTGAATAACAGGCTATCAGCACAGCCTGAATGGGTGGCAGGCAAACAGGAGTCATCTTTCTAAGGCAAAATCCTGGTTTCCTGCACAAGAAAATAACCCTGTGTTGGACTTTCAGAAGTAAAATAATTGCTCACAGATGAAATAAATGTAATAATTATTCCTAAACAGAAGAATTTCCCAGTTGGTGAATTAATCATATTTAACATTTATTAAAGCTGTGGAGAATTACATGAGATTTACAGAATACATGGTTGCCATTTGAGTCATTCACATGTAAGTCGCAGAAAACAGCCAAAATATTTGTAAGAAAGACATGTTTAAATCTGAGCAATGAGGATATTTTGTGGAACTGAAGGGAGGAAAGTGTATTGGTTTAGTGTTTCCTGGGGTAAAAAGGCTTTTATCTGGTTTTGCTTTTAGACTTGCATCTTGCCTCTGTTCACGCACCATTTTACTCAGAAAAGTAGAAATAGATTTTCTCGAAGAGGTTTTGAGGAGTGGGCTAAATAAAATAGCAGGCTATTGCAGGTTGATAGAAAAAGATGGATAAGCCTCTAGCCTCCTGCATTTGATTTGAACCTGGATTCTGTTCCCTCCCAATTAATCAACTCTGCGTTTCTACCAGGATAAAGTCATGCTGTTTATTCTGGTGTGAGCACTGCTCCACCCACATATGGAAAACTAATGGGCCATCCACTGTCCCAGAACACCAGAGAAGTTAGCAAGACACATACCATTGGAGGAAATTGGACATGAAATGTTAGGGAAAACGCCACAATTCTCTTTCAGGGTGTAGTGGTAGGTTCCACAAAACTTATGGCTTGAAAATCTAAGGAGATACTCAATTATAATGATATAAAACATTATTTTTGATAGAACTCTGAAATGTGTAGTTCTCTTCCTTGGCACTGTCTCCTATGCTATGCTGTACAGAACATGTGCAGTACTATTCTGAGTTTTCCGGAAGTGAAACAACTTTATGGTAATCATATGCAAAATGTTTCTCAAGTTTTTTTGCAGTTTACTTTTTTATGAGTCTGTTAAAAATTTAAGAGAAGCCTTGTTGACATTTTATATGCTTATTTTTCTTTCAAAGGAAAATTGGAGGATTTTAAAATTTTCATATCTGAGATGATAAAAGGTGAAATAACATCATAATTCTTATCTTGTTCAATTTGATATTTGGTTGTTTTATTTCCTTTTTATGAGTTTTATTCATCTTGTAACCAGTCTTGTATGTCTCATTTTTTTTTTTAAAAAAAAGTTTATTTCACTTTTTCTGTTTTGAGGAATTTGCCTACAGTTGAAGTATCTACATAAAAGCCTGATGAAAAAAATCAAAATTCTTAAATACTGCCTCTTAAAAATGTTAATAAATACTGTAAACATTTTAAATGTTGTAATTTCAATATTTAAACTAATCCCTAAAATGATTTTAGTAAATACTTTGTCCTCTGAGAAAACTAAAAAAAGAGCATATTGTTATCTTTACTATATTTGAATATCACATTATATTGTTTTCCTCCCAATGTGTTTATAAAATGGAATATTTTAATGTAAGGAAATGGCTACAGGCATTTATTACTTTATATAATGTTTTATTCATCCAACTGACACTAAGATTTTTATAGTTCTCCAAATACTTTACTGACCTGCGTACTTCTTTGGACCTCAAAGTCCCTCGGTGATCTCTCTTAAGAGAGAAACATTATGACATTTGTAGATATAACAATTCACTAGGCTTAACACAACTATTAGTCCTTTAATTAAATATTGACTTGCACCTCCAGGTTCTACTTCAGATTAAAGAGTGATCTTTTATCCACAAATGGTTGTGCTGATTTGTTGCATTTACTCAACCAACATTTATTGAGTGCCTACCATCTGCAAGGCAATACTTAGGTATTGTGTGCGTGTGTGGTGGTATGGTAGGAGATGGATGTAAAGAGGAAAAGCACTCACGTTTTGTTCTATAGATTTTTACTTATTATTTTATTAAAAAGTTAAGAATTCGAAAGCTATCCAAGAGGCTGGTGCATCCTTTCTAAACAGGGAAGTTATGTAGCAGCCAGGGGAGGGAGAGATGGAGTGGTGGCATTTTTCAAAATGGTATTTGGTATCACAGATTGATGCATAAAAAATAAAAACAAGGATAAACTATGGAGTCAACAAATTATTATTATTATCGCTATTTTTATGAGATGATCTTGCTCTGCTTTTGGATGAGGCCACAAATCTGTCACTCATTAGCATTCCTTCTTTGAAATGAATTTAATGTAGTTGTATATTAATTTGATTTCTACAAGTTTCCTGAACTAGAAGATTGACTTGACCTGTGACTAGTGCCAGAGAGATCGCATCCTGTGTCACATCAGCAAATTAGCACTGACTTTAACCTGTATATGGTAAAGCCTAGCACGGGCAAAACAACATCATCATTATTTTTCTAACTTCCAGCACTTCATTAACTATGGCACCACATAGGGGTTATATAACTGTGAGCATAACTTTGTAAAGTTTATAAACATAACAGAGAACGTTCTCACGGGTGTCCTAGGGCAGGCCGCATGCGTCGCTCCTTGAGGTCACCCAAAGTTCCTTCTCCCGACAGCTCACCCTTCAGTTGCAAGGGGAGGCAGACTGCCCACATTGGCTGTCCCAGCGCTAACCCCTCCGGTGATCATACTCCGCAGCCCTGTACTCCTGCCAGAATGTCACCAGAAGAAGATTGATTGCCTCTTAATAATGTTTCTCATAAGTTTCACCAATCTGGTTCTTTTTCCAGTCCCTAGGTTCTCAGCACTTGACCCTCACAATGTGGCATTCCTTCAGGCTCTGGCCTGACAAAACCATGGAGTCCCTGGGAGAACCAGATGTTTACTCACTGCTGTGAGTAAGAATGTGAGACTGAGAGGTCTACGAACATTCACTGAATCTAGGCAACCACAAACACCCAATTCAGGGCACTGGAGTCTCTTCCTCAACCTCAGGTGAGGCTTAGAAAATTTCCCCAGTCCATCCTGCCTACCCATTAGGCAGAGTGGCGATAAGCTAAGGTTGATCCTTAATCACGAGCCACCTAGTTAACCTTCCTCACCATGCAAACAGACACATATAGAATTTAAGGCCATAGAAAATAGATGCCAGCAGGGAATTCTCAGAGATCATTCCAGAGACTTGTGTTAAAAAATTCTGTATCCTAGACAACAGTTTTGGCCACAATATTTTGGAATTGTGATCACCTGACTCTAAAATATCAAATATTACAGCTCAGTGGATCTGTGCACACATCTATGTGTGTGCCCCAATGGATGTAAGACCCCGCACATACCCCTTTATAAGCATAGGCCTAGTGGACAGGATTGCTACCCACCTTATAGGATAATTTTGTTACATTAGGCTGTTACTCTTTGACATTATATTCCGGGATAATTACTTGAACCACAGATTTAAATGGCCACAACAATGACTTGTGCCTTATAGAACTTCACTAGCCTCCCTCCTTACCTGGTCTTCTTAATTTTTGGATCATTTGGAGTACTGTGTTTTGTTTTTAAAGACTTTTTTTTTTTCAGAACACTTTTAGGTTTACAGCAAAATGAGAAAAAGGTATAGAGATTTCGCATATACCCCTTCCCCCAACAAATGCATAGCTTCCCCCATTATCAACATCCCCCACTAAAGTGGTACACTTGTTACAGCTGATGAACTCACAGTGGCACATCATAATCACTCAAAGTCTATAGTTTACGTTAGGGTTCACTCTTGATGTTGTATGTGTTGTGGGTTTGGACAATGACATGTTTCCCGCCCCCCTCAATTTTTGTGCTATTTTATGAAACAGATACAATTCTATTTCTCGGCTGGACATAGTGGCTCATGCCTGTAATCCCAACACTTTGGGATGCCGAGGTGGGCAGATCACCTGAGGTCAGAAGTTCGAGAACAGCCTGGCCAACATGGCAAAACCTCATCTCTACTAAAAATACAAAAACTAGCTGGATGTGGTGGCACATGGCTGTAATCCCAGTTACCCAGGAGGCTGAGGCAGGATAATTGCTTGAACCTGGGAGGCAGAGGTTCCAGTGAGCCAAGATGGTGCTACTGCACTGCAGCCTGGGAGACAGAACGACACTGCGTCTCAAAAATATACATAAATAAATAAACAGATAACATTTTATTTATTTTTCAAATCTTTTTTTCCCCTATCAGCACACTTTCATATACTTTTTTTTTCTTTTTCCTTCTTTTTTTTTTTCGAGATGGAGTCTGGCTCTGTTGCCCAGGCTGGAGTGCAGTGGCGCAATCTTGGCTCACTGCAAGCTCCGCCTCCCGGGTTCATACCATTCTCCTGCCTCAGCCTCCCGAGTAGCTGGGACTACAGGCACCCGCCACCACGCCTGGCAATTTTTTTGTATTTTTAGTAGAGACAGGGTTTCACTGTGTTAGCCAGGATGGTCTCCATCTCCTGACCTCGTAATCTGCCCACCTCAGCCTTCCAAAGTGCTGGGATTACAGGCGTGAGCCCCTGCGCCTGGCCTCATATACCATTTTTAAACAAACAGTCATACAACTCACATTCTCTCTACCTCTCTCTGTCAAAATCCAACCGGGTTGCAGGTAGCCATGTTTGATTGAAGGGAAATGGCTTCTTCCTCTGCCAGCCTCTACCTAGCTTTCAAAATGGGGACATTTCTTAACTAAGAACCCTGGCTAAAATTTTGTGGGGAAATAATTTCCAAGCAAGAGTGTAGGATCCTGGGAGGCAAGGATTTGAGTTGTAGTCAGACTGGATTTTGAATCCTAGATCTGGCGTTTAATTGTTGAGTGCCCTGGGCAAGTTACTTAACTCCTTATGCCTCAATTTACTAATCCGTAAAATGCAGGTAATGAGAACTACTTGACTTGAGGATTTAGTGAGTTAAGCTATGCCTAATATTTTTTAGTGGATGGCACGTAGTAAGTGCTTAATAAGCAGTAGTGAGGGTTGGGAGGGCCATTCCTGAGGGAAAAGTGCTCCCCAGTCTTTAATTCCTATGCCAAGATATCTAGATCACTGTCTAATTTCTTTCTTTCTTCCTCTCTCTCTCTTTTTTTTTTTTTTGTTTAAATAGCCGAAGTACCTTTTTTAACCTACCCCTATAGCCTACTTAGCTTCTTCTTTCCTGTGCCCTCTATGCAATCCAAAAACTCTTAGTTCTGGTGTGATTTAAGGATGGACTTTCAGCCTCAGGAGTCTCATCTTCCTCTTCTTCCCTCTATCTGCCACTGCCCCAAATTAGAAGGAGCAACGACCACATTAAACAAATTTTCTTTTGGTATCATCTTCACACCTACCCAGACCCACATGGAAGCTGAAGTTACTTTCTCTCAATGTGGTACAGACACATGAACTCTAAAGAGAGAACTAGAACACAATTTGTAAGTGATAGAATATCTTATTGTCATAGAAATTAAGGACAAGATGACAAATTGTTCAAATTCTTCTTTAGTGAATTTCTAAGAGATAGTTCCTCCTTCTAATGGTCAACCCTGCAATTCTAGCCCAAGCAGCACCATGCTATTAGCTTATAGAAAAATGCAAGTTCCAATCAAAATGCAACTTTTAAAACTCCAAATGGTCAGAAAAAGCAGCCATTTTGGAACAAAAAAAGTCAACAAAAATACCTGTAAGAGTAGGGTGTGAAGTTATATCCTTTAGCATCTTTCTTCTCATAACGCTTTTGATAACAGAACTTAAATAAAAACACAATGCTAGAGTGAAACCTGCTTAACCCTGAGGCAAACCGTATCTGTTTTTCTTAAAACACTGCCGTGATCTAAAATACTCATCATCACCCAGCTGGTTCACATAGTGAACCAATTCTAGCTGTAGTTGTAAAGCAGAGGTTAGGTTTATTCACTTATTCTTTCCCTCAGCAAGCACTTTTGAGCCTCCACTCTCTGCAGAGCATTAAGAGATGCCCTGTTGTACATTGGTGAAGAAAATGGTCACAGTTCTTGCCTTCATGGAGCTTAGCACTGGGGAATCAGACAATAAAATGTCAATAAATGAGTAAAGACATAGTAACACACGTATATAGTAATAAATGTCACAAAGTTGGTGTGATGATGAATATCTGAGCGACATACTTAGGCATTCCAAGAAGACCTCTCTGAGAAAGGGCCAGATCAGTCTGGGACTGCAAGATAAGGAGTCAGCCTCAGAGACAGGCAGGGGAACAGAGCATGGGGTAGAGAAAAAAACAAGAGCAAAGGCCTGAGGCAGAACAGAGCTTGGTGTTTAAACAAACAGAATATAGTAGTCCGACAGACTCACCTCCAAATCTTAGCTTTGTTGTGTTTGTCTAAGCAAGTAATTTGAGGTAGTGAGTATTACAGTTAGAAGCAGGAACTACAGAGTCAGGCTAACAGGGTTCACTTGACTTCACCACTTACCAGATGTGTGTCCTTTAGCTAATCACTTACTTTCCCTGTTCTTTAGTTTCTTCTTCTGTTAAACGGGGGGATAATAATCCTAGTTTATTGTGTTGTAAAGATTACATAAATGTAAATGTAAACATGTAGAACAGGACTTATCACATAGGATGCAAATGATCCATAAATATGAACTATTCTTATTCTTAGCATCATAATTATCTTTATTATTAATATTAATATTAAAATTATCTTATCCTCAGAGAGTTAAAACAAGGATAATACTAATAATAAAACCTGCCTCATAGTATTTAGTTGAGGATTATATGAGCTAATGTCTGTAAAAGTCTTAGCACATGTTGTCTAGCACGTACTGCTCAATGCTCTGGTAGCTATTACTACTGTTGTTTTTTTTTATTAATAGTAGTATAGGCTCTAAGTTAAAACTAGTATCAAATCTACATGTTTTCTAAATTGACTGAACCTAAAATATTCTTAGAGCATCAAAATATTCTTAGAACTGAACTTTAGCCAACATTTCATTTGGTGCAAGTCCATATTCTATACATAAAAAGCACATTTGTTACACTTGGGTTTTCATATCTGTCACAAGGCCTTCCTCACTTGTCTCCTGTAAATGCAGCAAAGTCCCTCATCAAAGCTGCCTTTACCACTCATGGGCCTCAATGCATACCTAAATGTGCTTGTTGGTATATGTTATGTTGCCTTATTAATGTTTTTCCCTTTTAGCCTCAGAAGAGAATCGAAAGAACACAGAGTTAGACATGGCCCATCTCCAAACTTCTCACCATCTCCATCTCAGCTAGGTGTGCCACAAATAAGGCAGTAAAGAAGTCACTGGTGCAGGGTAATGAGCTAAAAGTTTTTACCATCACCGGTCTCCAGACTGGCCACTTTTATAGGATATTTAGTGTGATATACAGGGTTCTGAAAATAACTTCAAAGAAAGGAGAGGAAAGAAGGAAGCAAGGGAGGGAGGAAGGAAGAGAGGAGGGAAGAGAGGAAGGAAGGAAGGAAGGGAGGGAGGCAGGCAGGCAGGGAGGGAGGGACGGAGGGGTCAAGGGTGAAAGGAATAGGAATAGACACACAATAGTAAATCATAGCCATAATCAAAGAGACTTGTGACAATTATAAAAGCACAAGACCTCTTGTGTATAAATTAAATAGAAACCAGTCCGTAGACTAAATGGCAATTATGTAGTGTGTCTAACAGAAATGTAATACTCTCACCACGTAGTCTTCATTCTATTTCTGTTTGAATTGATTTTCACAAGAATCTGTTTGTGAGCAAGCTTCAGGCGTGGTCTCTGCTTGCACAAACACACACATGTAAATATAAATATAGATGTATACTGCATACATGTGAGTATGTGTGTGTGTGATTTAGTCAATTTAATTGCAATTCATCTTTTCCGTTGTGATAGACACAGTTAATAACTAAACAGGATTTTCCCTTTTTCCAACTCTTTTGCTGTCACATCAACTCCCTGTGTGTATTTGATGAAGGAAGTTACTTAAGCCTCCTTAGAATGATATGGGGAGACACAGAAGTCGGGGTTGGAGTCTGGATTTCAAAGGCATGGATTCCTTATGGCTGAAGTGCTTGCATACATTTCAGGGTTTATAGCATTTCAGGCTTAACCTTATTTAAAACATATTTCTAGGAGGCTTTAATGAAACTGCAAAAGTCCTTGGTTTTAAGATATACTTGTCAGTTATTTTTCCCATTAACAAAGCAAGGGGACACCTACAGTTTCTTTTCTGAGTGCTCATCCATTCACTCTCACTGCAATGTAATGAAAGGAGCTCTGGAACTAAGGTCAGAAAAGCCAGAGACTTTAACTGACTAAACCTACTATGATACCTTAGACAAGTTGCTCAAATGCTCAAAAAAAAAAAAAAAAAAAAAAATGTTTACTTCCCAACTGACAAAGTGACAGAGCTGGATTAGATGATGGCCAAGCTCACTTCTATCCATAAAAATTTAAGTTTACAATTTTAATCAGTCCTATGAATTGTCTCAGTCATTATGCCTTGAATTTTGATGCAATACATCTTTGTAGGTACTAAATAGAGGCCAACATTTGTGAATTGGGGGATGCTGTAAACGCAATTTTTTTCATAATACGTGTTTTATCAAGCATAAGTCAAATCCATACTTCAACTCTCCAGTAACTGCTGACTTTTTTTTTTTTTTTTTTTTTTTTTGAGATGCACTCTTGCTCTGTCACCCAGGCTGGAGTGCAGTGGCTCCATCTCTGCTCACTGCAAGCTCCGCCTCCTGGGTTCACACCATTCTCCTGCCTCAGCCTCCCGAGTAGCTGGGACTACAGGTGCCCACCACCACACCTACCTAATTTTTTGTATTTTTAGTAAAGACTGGGTTTCCCCGTGTTAGCCAGGATGGTCTCGATCTCCTGACTTCATGATCTGCCTACCTCGGCCTCCCAAAGTGCTGGGATTGCAGGCATGAGCTACTGTGCCCGGCCAATTGCTGACTCTTCTGTGTGTGTGCATGGCACACTGGTGTCAAGCACCATCACAATTGAGCATGTGGTTATTTTAGGGCATAATTCTCTTAAAGTAGGTGTAGGGCAAGGATGTTAAAAACATCCACCACCACCTTTTACTATACACGTATGCTTGGGAAGATGTCTTTAGGTTACAGTTTGCCAAAGAAAATATAATGTAGTTTAGAGTCTTCGTTTTTTGCTTTATCTTCTTACTGTCTCACTTGACTTAGAGTTATTCTTGGTCGTTTAAAGTGAAAAGTACATAGAGAATAAAAGCAAAATCACCTCCTTATGCATTAAGGAGGTGATTAAATCATTAAGCTCAGATAAGGATAGTTTCACGTTTTTCGCCTTTAAAGATAACATGTAGAAACTAAAACTGTTTACTCTCCTTTTTTTAACCCTCTTGCTACTAGGGTAAGGGCCAGTATTTAATGAGTGTGCCATTGAGTTCATTTAATAAGAAATGTAGAAAAGTGACAACAGCTGCACAATATTCTTTATCAATGTGGTAGGGAAGAAGAGGCTGTCTTGGGAGCATTCTTTTCATACTTTGTAGCTCTAAAAGTAGACATTTAATTAGATTCCATGGTTACTGCTATTATAATATCTGCTTATTTGAAGTGCAAAGATAATCATCAATTGTACACTCTTGACTACACTATTAATGGCTTTAATACCCACATTGTGTTTACATTTTGCATTGTAACGAACACTTAGCTATTGTGGTTTTTAGCATGTAGTAATTCAGTGAACACTGTCTCCATGTAATGCCCTTGCCATTTCATTCTGCTGTATTAAGTGTTGTTTTTCTAGCGAGGTCTTGAAATGTGGGGCATTATGTATGAGTTATGCTAATTTGTTAGGGCAATGAATACATTAATTTCATTAGTAAATGGCCTCAAAGCAATAATTACCAGTGTAGGTGTGTCAGAAGCGATCATGTTCAGTTTTGCCAGTTAATTATTAAGATTTTGTTCTGAGGGGCCCAGATTTGACATCCAGCTTCAATTTAGCCATAAATAAAACCCTGAAGTATGTAAGGATGAGGAAATGAAGCCAGGAACTTGTTTTGTACTTACACACTTCCACATTTTGTTCAATTGTGACTGCCAATAAGATGCCAAAATAATTAGTGTCATTGCTATAAAGTTTTAGTGTACCTCAAAAATCATATTTTATTAAAAATGGCAATTATGTTTTCTCAATACCCTACTTTGCCTTCCATAACTGGATTTCAAATTATCTACAAAACAGTATATAACTTGCAAAGATGAATTCCACTTAGAATTGTTGTCTGCAGTTCCTCTTTAAGCTAAAACTCACTTTATTTTTTTAAATAAATGGAATTTTCCTCTAATGGATTAATTGGCTCCATAAGTCTGCTATATTATTATACTACTTGAACCATTTGCTGCTAAGCAGTAATAGTAGAACCTATAATCCAGTATTAATTTCCACAAAAATTTGACATTCTTTTTTTAATCATACACCTGTTGGAGCCATTTAATGCATCTCCATTTGCTAAAATTATGTGTGAGGTCGTTTAAATCTGAGCAATCACTCAGACTGTTTATAGAATCTTGGAATATTAAACTGTTCTCAGTGTCCTGGTGTTCTGCTCTAATGGGAAAATAATACTGTCTAGAATTTCTGGAGAAAAGAAATACTGTGGAGCTTGAGAAGCAGATGACACGTGTGTAAAGAAAGGACATGTGAGCTGTAAGGGGAAAGGGGACAAAGCAGATGCAGTATAAGGGGATGGAAGAAGTTGTTATAGAAGAAAATGCAGAAAAGTAGCAGGTAGAAAGCTTACTGCTATCAGAGTTGAATAATTCAAAAATAGCTTTGGTTGTTTCTGCAAGTGATTATGTTCACATCAAATACCAACTCACTTCTAGATTCTGCTGGTCTTGTAGGGAAATGGCTGGTGCTTCTGTTCTCTTGATCAATTTACTAGGCAGTGAATCTATCACTGTAGCCTCTAACGTCCGTACCAGGCTTTTTTTTTTTTTTTTTTTTTTTGACTGTGTAAAAAATATTTGCTTGCCTAACACTTCCAAACTTCAACCAGATTCCTGAGATCTGAAGCTTGGCTTCCATGTGCAACAAACCATCCTACCCCCAGGATTTGGAAAGATAGATACTATTTTACTCTAAAGCAAATTTTCATTTACCTGGATAGATAGTGAACATCGAATACTATTAGTTATAACAGATCGAAACCATTTAGACAAAGGTGATATGGTCTTTCAGTTTGGTAATGGTGGTCCTCAACGTTAAGGATTGGTTGAAAAAGATCTTTTCTTCCCTATCTAAATTAACACAGGATTCCGACCTTAGAAGAGACTGGTTTAGACTAGCAGAGTCTAGACATTATTCAAAGACATTTCATTAACATCCGTTTATCTTAAGTGGGACCTTTGGTGGTGATCTTGTCTTGTTTAGCTGTTGCCTACATCAGAAACATGTTTACAGACATGAGTTACTGTTTTTGTGAAATACACATAAAAAACATTAGAGGCTGAAGAGCCCTCTTCAGATTGAAGATATGAAGACATAAGGTTTAAGTTGTTCATTTAAAGGAAGAAGTTGGGGGCACTAAATTTGAGTTACAGAGTGAAGATTAAGAACTGGGGCCTCTACATTACACAGTGCCAAGGTGGCCACATTCACATCATATTCTGAATGAAACCAAACCTATGAATTGTACAGTGCACAACTTGTGCAGCTATACATAGCAACCCTATTTAGTAACTCTAGAGTGCAAAAGCTCTAATTTTGTCTGAGCTCTGCAATTTACTTTCTGTATTACCTCAGACAAGTTACATAATCTCCTTAAGCCATAGTCTTCTCATCTGTAAAAGGCAATAATACAATATTACCTGCTTCATAGAGGTGTCATGAAGATTACATGGGCTAATGCATGTTTTGCAAGCCTGGCATATAGCAAGAACCTAATTAATATTAGTTATCAATATTATTACTCTTGGTAATGGTATTCTTTTTATTAATTGGTAATGCCAAAACTCTGGTGGGGGGGAGGGTAAAAAAACTGTAAAAACTGGAGGCCTAAATATGAGGCATAACTGCATAAAAGACAAAAGGAAGAAAAAAATCTCTGCCCTAGCTCCCAATGGCAGTGCAAATACTAGAGACTTCACTGATACCAACTCACTTGCAGATTCCTAGGCTTATGGGCTTTCTCAACTTAATGTCCTGCCACAAGGATTTGCAGTACTTACTCAGCTCCTCCAGTGTCCTTCAGCTGTATGCCAATTTTTGTTTCTGGATCACACTTCCTTCTTTTATTTTCTCTTACTTGTTTATTTCTTTTCTTTTCTTCCCATGTTTCTCCCAGTGTCTCCACCATCCTCCGCAGTTCTCTCTGCTCATTCAGTTACAGGGATATTTTCCAGATTAATCATAACCCTGGCTTGCCCCTGTTTGTCCCCATGTCACAGACAGTACATGTGAGTTCTTATATCCAAACTTCACAGGGAATCTGAACAGTGTGGGTAGAGCCAACCGATTTTAAGGATTAATGCCCAAAAGCAATTAAACTCTAAGTAGTATTCCCCTAAATCTCTTTCTCATAACCTGCCACAAGGTACTTACAAGTGTTACTGCAAATTTTGAGGGCTACTGTGCACCATCAATTGTGTTAAGCCTTTACATAATTTTATTATTTAATAATCACTAACATAGGTATAAATATTATTGCTCCTTTAGGGATGATAAAACCAAGACTTGGAGAGAGTTTGAGTTATACCTACCCATGTTCATATAGCCGGTAAGTATTGAAATATTTAAGCCCAAATGTGACTTCAAACCCTATTCTCTTAACCACTACCCTTTCCATTAGATTTTATAGATTCTTGCCATTTGAGTCAAATGTATCAACATAAGCCTTGGAGCATTCCATAGAAGAAAAAACAAGGAGAGCTTTACTACCATGCGTAACCTATTTTTTGCCTTATTTCTTAGAATGTTGACTCTATTTGTCCTTTCCTGCAAGCTAACGATACAAAGATGGTAGTTATCCCTGTGGTTTGCAGGCATGCTTATCCATCACAGGTCTGTTTTCATCTGAGTTTATTTTATAATCTAAGCAGGCTCTGTTTTTAACACCAAGGGAATAGAAGGATGCTAATAAGCCAATTCCAGACAATAGCAACAGACCCATTCAGTTAATATTAGTGCATTTAAGAGCAGAGCAAATGACTTCCAGCAGGCATCTCCATTCAAGTGCTTCAGTGGTTAGCAGTATATGGGCTCCAAAGCTCCTAGGAAATAGCAGAGTTAATACCAGAGGTGAGTAAAGCTAAAGGCAAGGATTTCCTCAAATATTATTGTCTTTCATAAAGATACATTTAATTATTTTTCTGTGTATTTGCAAAGATCTATAGATGTGGAAATGACTAATAATGCAGATTTAAGAACACATATATGGAGGATTGTGAGACTTTATAACAAAGTAAAATGGGTTCTCTTAATAAAAAAGATGGAGAACCATTGAATACCATCTTCTGGACTCAAGAATCTCACTTTTGAAACTTAAGGGAGACAGAAATACAGGTACCAAAGGGCATCCTGTTTCTCTTTAATGAGAGAATGTGTACATTCATTCCTCCAAGCTCCACAGCTTTATGTAGGAACAACAGGTCCAGGTCTGTAGGGAAATGAAAAGAAAGGAAAGTAGGTGGTTTCTACCATCCAGTCTGCAATTTATGCTGATGTCATTGCCCTTCTCTTTAAGCCTTGAGTTTAGTAAAAGATAATGAGACAGGAGAGTTCCCTTGACTCCTTATGGGGTTTGCGACAGGGGTAGCTAGTTTATTTGGTCATCAAGCTCAAACACCTTGTGGGAGGGGGAGCATGCGGCTGAGCAGGTGCAGAAGCCAGGGCAAGTGCCTTTGGGCGCCAGCAGGAATGAACTCCATGCAGGCCCACTGCAGCGTCTGGGGGTTGCTAGTGACCTCTGGAGCCCCAGAGGGCATGTGTTACAAACAGTGCTTTTTTAGCTTTGCTATCTGCAAATGGCTTAAGTTTTAAACAGCTCAGTGAAGAGTCAGTGTGACAGGCTTTTTGGGTCCCACACCCAGTGCATCCAGAATTCTTGTCTGGCATCCAGGAAGAATCAGGTCACATGAACGGATTGAAGGGTGGTGTATGCAGAGGATCTTATTGACCAATGGAAGTGGCTCTCAGTGGGATGGGGAACTGGAAAAGAGATGGAGGGGGAAGATAATCTCCCCCTGGCTGTCCCTGGCTGAACTCTTCTCCGACCATAGTCTCTGATGTCCAACTACCTCTTCTCCTCTCAATGTTCAGAAGCTTCTTCTCTACTCTCCTTCTCTGCTTTGCCACTCTGCTCCTCTGCCAGTGGAACTTGGGGTTATAATGGGTACAATGGGTACAGGGTAGGGGGGTGCGGCAGGCCAGGGTGGTTTTGGAAAAGACAACATTCGGGTGGGAAAACAGGAATGTGTGTTCTAATTTAGGGCCGCGGGTCCAGGCTTGAGGGTGGAGCCCCTGCCAGGGACGCCTCCCTAGTCGACCCAGTATTTCTCTGCCCCATGTCTGTATCAATAAGACATTGCCAGAGTTAAAGCAAGTCATATGAAAAGGTAAATGCAACAGAAATCTTTATCTTCATGCTTTACCTATACATAAGCTATTGCTTTTCAACCTATGGCACGTTGTGGAATGTTCTTCAAAGGATATAGCTGGAAATCAGTAGAAGAAATGCCAGGAGGGCCCAGGGAGGGTCTCTTGCCCACCAGATCCTAGAAACATCACGTAGTTTCATAAGAGATAACCCTTAATGCCCAGCCCAAAGAAACCATATTATCTCAGCTTAATCTACCTCCCATTGTCCTCGTACTCTGGCACCTCCCAGGTCACTGCCTTGTTCCATCATATTTGAAAATTGTCCCAACTCCAGAAGATGTGGCTTGGCAGCCAGGTTCTGCCTCAGCACATATCATCTCCTGGATTCCAGAAGTAGAACTGTCCTTCCAGGATTGCCTAGTTCTCTTTGCAGAGATCTCCAAGCCACCGTGTTAAAGCCAGGTCATAGATCTCTGCTGGTGGGGAACTCTGCCTATTGGGAAGACAGCACTATTGTCTTTTTTACCTGCTACATACAAAAGTGAGGCAATGTTTTGCTAGTGGAGCTAGAATGTGAATCTAGAACTTGTTAAACAGTGCATATCTCTGCTTATTCGCATGGATTTAGATGGAATCTGAACTTCTGAATTTTAATTTAATATTTATGGCACAATTTAATACACATTTAGTCATGTAAAGAATCTGATTGAAAGATGTGGTTTGCACATAAGCCCCACCAGAAACTCATTTACTAACAGAATCCAACCCTAAGTAAAATAAACAGCTTTACTTTCTACTGACATTTTATAACCACCTTAAGGGAAAGGTGGAGAGGGGCATTGGTTTTCCATGTGGATTTAATTCAAGAACTTCCCAAGAAAGTGCTTGAAGGCAATACAGTAGTGAGCCTACGTTCTTCTGTTAAGTCACAAAAAAAAATAGACTCTACCAAATAGAGGGGATCAACCCCAGCTGCAAAGAGGAAATTTAGAATTATCATCATACCAGTATCAGAAGGTCCTTTATGTTTATAGCTTCATAAAAGTTCACAGAGTATGTGCTGCCAACTAATAAAAAAGTAATGAAAAATTTTGCAGATTTTTTGTGTAGACAGCAGTTACCTAATCCCTAAATCCTGATGAATTCATATATTCAAAATATTTAAAAGGCCAAATACACCCAAGAATTTATTTGTGATCCCTTTAAAGGCATCAGTGTCAACCTCATTAATAGGTAAGAAACAACTCTATTGTTTGGCTGTACATCAATATGTGTTTGAAATAAATTCTGATTCCTTTATTGCCCAAATATTTGAAAAGCCATAATTAAGCAATGACACTCCAGGGTGAATGTTATTAGGTAGTACTGAAGGCCTTGTCCCTTTAATGCCCCTCGATGTGTGTGATTACCCAAAAACCCCTGGCTTCCGTGTCTTTTTGTGATTATAAAGGAGGTCTCTTTTACATTTATTTTTTAAATGAATTTGAACAAGAGAGCTTTTGTATTTACTGTACTAAGCACATCCACCCATTTAGGGAAAAATAGTTCCTATTTGAAGGGTGAAAGGAAGCACATGAAAAGCGATTGAAAGTATTTTTTCCTCTGTTTTTGGTGCTGAGTTCCCCGCCAAGGGTATTTTTAATACAAAAGTGCAGACACCTTCTGTGTGTTTCATAAGTTCCTCCCTGTCTCCCTTCCTGTTCACATCAGTCTCTGAGCCCTGCACCATCACCTGGCCTGGTCTGTCTAGTAGGCTTTAGTTTAGCCTCAAACAGATTGCCCCTAACCTTTATTTTTCATTACAGAGTGCAAAGCAGGAGGCAGTGGGGGAGGAGGAGAATTAAAATTGGAGGTGTTTCAAGCGTCTGTACTACATTATGCCACTATATGAAAAAGTCATATAGTTTGAAATGAAAGGTGAAGTATGGTGCTTGTGATCTGGCATTGAAATTCATTGCTGTGTAGAGCTCATAAAAATCTGTATATAAATGTTGCTGCTACTATTTATGAATAATAATTGTATGATAATGCTTCCTCTTGAGTTAATTATTTGTGTGGAGGCCTAAAGAACATTTAGCTATTATTATTATTTAGAAAATCCGTATGCTTATTGAGTGTAGGTAAAACATATTTTACCTACATTATCTCAGTTAATCTTCACAATAACTATATATATGTGCATATATGTTTATATATGTATATATGTATATATACGTGTGTGTGTGTGTGTGTGTGTGTGTATATATATACACACACACACATATAATGAGTGACATAGTTGGTAACTTATCCTAAGTCACAGAACTAGTGAGTGTTGAAGAGAGATCTTTGCCCAGGTCAGCCAGATCAAAAGCCCAATATCTTAACTAGTTCACTCCATAAATCCTTGCCATCTCTAGACCCATGTTAAATAAGTAAATAAAGAGTAGCCTTTTACAGCTAAAGAAATCAAGACTGAAAGAAAACAATTAACTTATAAATGTCACATAGTTATCCAGCAGTGGGCCAGGGAATGGAAAGCAGACATTTCTGAATATGGCTCACTGCCTTGACCGCAAAACCACGTAGTCTGAACTCTTTTGATGATCCTTTCTTAGGGAGTGGTTATTAACATTGGAAAGCTTGAACGATCATGATGGAAGTCTAGATTAGCACCAATTGCATTTTTTATTAACAAAAATATAAGCTTACCCATGAGAGCTACTGCCTGGGAGGTATGAAAGAAATATCCAGACAGAGGATCAAAATAAAACAAACCCAATTTAAAAGCCCTCCTTTTACCATAAATTCAGTGCACTAGAGGTCAAATCAGACCCTTGTGTGCAAATGAAGTAAAGTATATTTCTTGTTTAACACATATGTTTTACTCTCCTCTGACCACCACTTCTTTTTGGTAACAAGATTCTATTATATATAAAATGCAAATGCTACCAGCTTGGAGTTTTAGCAAATTTCCAGGGCTTTTGTATATATTTTTTTTTTCCAGTGAGCACATGAATCAAGTAGAAACAGAGAAAACCACACATACACACACACACACACACACACACACACACACACACACGCACTCCAAAAAAAGACAAAACATAAAAAGCTATCTGGGACACCCCTTCTGGTCCCCACCCTGCTGTTTGCATCCTGTCCTGCTGAGATAGATTTCAAGAGGGCAAACCACCTAAGTACCCTTCGACTTGCCCATTGTTCTGATTTTGCAGGCATATCATTTTTCACCCGAGCACAGTTGCCAAGCACCGGCAAGATGCCCTGGTAAAAAACCCACACCTCGCAGTCTGCAGCCGCCCTGCCTGTCCCCTTAGTCCCAGCCATTCTATCATCTCGCATGGAACTGCCTGGAGCTGTTTGTTGAACTGCTTCATGTTACTCTTTGACTGAGAGAGAGACAAATGTTCCATATTATCTTTAATTTCCATAAAATTGTTTTAATCTTTGCTTTATAATAAATGTATAACGGTGCCCCCGGGGGATCTCTGTTTTGTATTATAGGTGTCTCCATTGGAGTTATGCACCAGATAGAACTGCTCAGCATTTGCCTTTCACCCAAAGGACTCGAAAGAGACTTGAAACAAAAGATTCCTCTGGGAATCATCCATAAGCGTAAAATGGAAAATTTCCTTTCCCCCAATATGCCTCATCCAGTCTCCCCATGATTATTAGCCAGATCAGATCAGGAACGTAAGCAGCAGGAACTGAAAGGGATTTGCCTTCTTTCTGACTGCACCAGCTTTGGGTATAATATTTATATGTATGCATCTCTATATACATCATTATAAATATATAACATATAAAAACATAGTCGTAAAATATATTTAATTAAAGAAACAGAAAGCCTCCACCAACCTGTAGGTTTTAAACTTTTCAGCTCCAATGGCTCCTTAATATACCAGCTTGATGAAAAAGGAGAAGGGGAGGGGGTGAGAATGGGGAAGGTCCCATGAATACATTTTTTGACATTTTGTTTATTATCATTTTATCTAGGCTAGTGGTAAATGGATGGACTTGTCAGCAGAAACCTCTTGGTGAAGTAAATAAAGAATCTTAATAGGCAGGGAGGATAGAACTAACGGCAAATTGCTCACAAAGAGATCTAATTTATTGGTTTCTTTTTCACTGAGATTCTGTTCTGGATTCTGGCTTTGCCAGAAGAAACAGCTGAATGATGACATGGATCCATACGCAGAGAAAGTGCTCTATCTGGTAGAAAAGGAGAAAATGCGGAAAGATTCTCTCTGTGGCCTTACCCCAGCTTCTTTTGAAAGTTAGCTGCCTTATTACTGCCATGGTGTCTCTATGTAAAGCTGGAGCTTGGAAGGTCGCCTCTATTTTTATTTTCTGGTCTCTGTTAATAAGCCCATGCTGTATTCATGGAAGAAAAATATTAAATGTGGCTACGCCGGTTATAATATTATGGCTATTTGGGTTTAAGTATAATAAAGATACCAACAAGGGCTCCTCAGTTATTAATATGTTTTCAGGTTTAAAAGCAGCAATAAATCATAAAGAGCATTTCCAAGCAGTAGCACTTTTATAGAAAATTGCTTGCTATTTAAACAAAATATTTGCTCTTCATCTCAGGAAAATATGTGGATGCTTCTGAACAAGGAGCTATTTTACCTACCCTCTGCCTCGTATAATTAGCCCCATCCTACTTAAAAAAATTTTTTTTTTAATTTGCTTGCCTGGATCACAGGAAAGTGGGGCTCAAGTTTGCTTTGGACAAATGAGCAGTTTCTTCATTAGTAGCCTATGTTTTTCTAGAAGGTAAGGTTCTGAATTGAAATGTTTGTTTTTCTGTATCCCTCCTTCTGAGAGGGCTGGAGACCTCTGCGTGGCTCTCTTGTGGGCACGAATGACCAAGATAAACAGACAGAAAGTTTTGATTCAGTAGACATGGGTAGACTTTTCTCTCCACCACTTGTGAGTATAGAATTTATTTCGCTTATGCATGTAGGAAAATACCTCTCCGGCAAACCCTGAGCCCAGAGGTCTGCTCAGGGTGGTGCCATTTATCTCCAAAAGTTGGATTATTTACATATTTGGGCAGAGGTTGAAGGGAGATAGTCACCCAGATATTAATCTACTTTTCTTCACTTTTGGATTACACTTCCATGTTAACAGGAAGTAAAGGGTATTTGGGGCTCTTGTGTAGTGCTCATTTGACCTTCTCCACTTCATTATAGTCTCTTAAAGAAGCCAACAAATTTGACTGACTATACCTCACTGATCATATGGCTAATGATAGTTTATTGTTTATTCACTTACACTGGAAAGAAAACATATCGTGAATATCTGTTTAAATATTTTGTTTGGCCAAAAATAACTGTGTCAATAGCATATTGGATCAATCCATAGGTGAAAAACAAACTAACCCACCATGGTCTAGGTGGATTGTAGTGCCAATTTCATATTCTAAGTTAAATACGTTTTTTTTCCTCTCGTGAAAATAAGTTCCTAAAAAGAGTTCCTAACATTCCAAAAAATGATTGTAAATCCACCAAGTTAATTTATGAACCAATAAAGTCCTGTCAAGTCTCCTTCTCATCTTCTGGAAAACAGGTCTGCAGTGAGGAAAAAAAGGCCAGCTAGTTACTAAGGAAATATATTCTTGCTTCTTGTACATTCCTCTTAAGCCTTGCTTCAGAGTCAGCTTCTGTGCACTGTGGAATATGGAAATCCTTCCAAACACAGAAAGTATTTGGGGCGATAATGGTCTACATTGTTAGACAGTAAGGCTTTAAGGAAATTAACAATAAATGCATCATTATTATATCCAAACTGCCATCAGATTAAATTCAAAATTCTAAATGAAAAGCTGAGGCATTCAATTTCTTAGACACATAACATAAAATCAAGGCTGTTATGAGGAGACAGTATTTAAGATGTCCCCCTCCCTTTTCTCCTCAGTAAACACCTTGTAAATTTGTCTGAAAATTTCAAATTTTGCATTAATTGAGACTCCTTGCCTGTTCAGTTGAGTTTTGGTGTGAAAATATATCAAATCATAACACACAAAAAGCTGCTCTCTCAAGCCACATTTCATAACATGATTTCATCAGATGGTCTTAATTTTCTGCATGACATTATCTTTTCAAGCTGACATAAGACTGGGCTGTGATATTTGCATACTCAAGACAGAACCATGCAGCTTAACTATGTTTCTGCTTGTATGGGAATTTGGGGCATTTTTACTTTGAGGAATCAAACAAATAAACCTTCCAAAAAAAATTTCCTCTACTTTTTGAATGACTTTGTTCTTGCCTTTTAATGAAAGAGACACTCTGAGCTATTTTAAATGATGCCGTAGTATCCAAATCAGTTGTCTCAATATATGTGAGATGTACATATCCTTTCTCTTGAAGATCTCTGAAGCCCAGACCAATTAGTCAAGAAGTCTTGGCTATTTTAGTTGACTAGTATCCATATCATTGTAAATGTGCAAAATAAAATAGCTGTTTTTATGGATGGAAAGTTTTAATATTTTAGATCTTGAAATCCAGACAAAATTTGTCACTGACTTGGGAGTTAGAAGACTTACCCACTGGCTTCACTACTTGGCAGCTCTGACTGGGCTAGGCAACCACCTACTATGTCAATGTCACTTAACTAGTCAATGCCAGTATCTCTGTCACGTCAATGACAATAGCATTGTCATGACAATGACAGTGTCAGTGTCAAAGTCTTCTAACGTGTATATTCACTTTTCATTATGCATGTATTTCTTGAGTGCTAGGCTCTGTTTTATGCACTACAAATTTGAAAATATTTATTAATTTGTCTGGAAATAGAGAAGTTTAGGATGAGAAGGTAACCTGAAAGAGAAATCCAGTCTATTCTAAAATGAGGGAAATGAGACCATGTTGGTACAAGGACCCATTTAGAACATGATGCAGTTAGAGGTGACAGATGTGATGGTTAATCATAGGTGTTCATTGATTGGATCACGGGATGCCTACATATCTGGTTATATGTTATTTCTGGGTGTGTCTTGAAAGTGTTTCTGAAAAAGATTAACATTTGAATTGGTGGACTGGGTAAAGCAGATTGCCCTCCCCAGTATGTGTGGGTATTTGTTGACGGCCTGAGTAGAATAAAAAGGCTGGAGAAGGTTGTATTCGCTCTCTGCCTTATTGTTTGAGCTGAGAGATCAGTCCTCTCCTGTGCTTGGTAGTCCTGGTTCTCAGGCCTTCAGACTTGGACTGGAATATGCACCATTGGTTCTCTAGCTCCCAGGCCTTTGGACTACACTACCACCAAAATAAAAACTTTGTCATCATCATTGACTTTTCCCTTCCTCATACCACACATCAAATTCATCAGCAACTCCTTTTAGATCTACCTTCAGAATGTAGCCAGGGTCTGAGCATTTCACACCATTGCTTCCATTTCCCCTTTAATCCAAGCCTCCATCATCTCTTGCTTGGATTATTACAAAACTCTCCTAACTGGTGTCCCTGCTTTCTTGCTTTCCTCCTGTAGGTTATTCTCAACTCAAAGACTAGGTGATCCTTTTAAAATTTCACATCACTTCTTATTCACAACCCTCTTGTGACTTCCTCCTCACTCAGTACCAGATCCTAACTCCTCACCAGCTGCAATGACCTTTTCTGGTTTTGCCCCAGCTCCTTTCTGATCTCCTTCTACTACACCCACATTTGCCTCCCGTGGTTGCTCCGGAACACCACTGCATGGTCCCTTCTTGGGGCCTTTGTGGTGTTCCTTCTTCCTGAAACACTCCTCCACTTCCTTTAGGTCACTGCTTAAATGACGAAAGAGGCGTTCCTTGAACTCTGCATGTAAAGTAGCAACCTTATCCAACTCCATCCCTTGTTTTTTTTGTTTTTTGTTTTTTTTGTTTTTTTTTGAGATGGAGTCGCACTCTTTCGCCCAGGGTGGAGTGCAGTGGTGTGATCTCGGCTCACTGCAACCTCTACCTTTTGGGTTTAAGTAGTTCTTTGCCCCAGCCTCCCGAGTAGCTGGGATTACAGGCACGTGCCACCACGCCTGGCTAATTTTTTTTGTATTTTTAGTAGAGACGGGGTTTCACCATCTTGGCCAGGCTGGTCTTGAACTCCTGACCTTGTGACCCACCTGCCTAGGCCTCCCAAAGTCCTGGGATTATAGACATGAGCCACGGTGCCCAACCCAACTCCATCTCTTTCTATCTCTTTACATTGCTTTAATTTTCTTTGTGACCACAAGAAATATGCTGCATTTTTGTGTAGGGAGTGCCTATTTTCTATTCCCTCAACTAGAACATGCTTCCAAGGTACTGGAGACTTGGTATTATTCCTTGCCTGCACATAGCAGTCATGCAGTACACCAGCAGCAAATTAATATTCACAGGATGCCAAAACAATGCTAGGTCCATTCTCTGCGTTATCTAATTAGTCCTCACAACCCTATAAGGTAGGTACTGGAGTATCCTCATCTTACAGCTGGAAAACAGAGGTTCAGAGACGCTTGCAACTTACCCACGATCTCACAGTTAATAAGTGGCAGAACCGGGATTCAACCCCAAGTGTATCACTCCAAAGCTCAAGCCCTTAACCCCACCTTTTTATTGCCTTTCAATAAATATTGTAAGAATAATTGATGTATTTATGGAAAAACAAAAGCATAATTAGATTCTTCTTGCTCCCCAGCGCTTTCACAGTTTAATTCCATTTGCATTGGATGCCCAATGTGAATCTCGCTTCCTCTTTTTTTCTAACGTTTAGAATGAAATTTCTCAAGCCTCAACAATCCTCTAAAAGCAGCCTTCTGAAATGAGTCTTCTCCCCTTCTCCAACCCTGTCCCCATTATACTCCTAGAGGGCTGGTTTTATAATAGTTTGTATATTCTCTCAGCACCTTTTAAAGAAGAATACAATATGGCTGATCTAATGGGCAAGGGTGGAGGTAACAGAGGTGTATTTGTAGGATTGCCTGTTTTCTTCAGATTCTTGCTCTGTAATTTAGATGGTTGCCTAGCATTTCTTGTGAGAAACTTGAGGGGAATTCGAAGCAAGTTTGAAGAATCTACTTCCCAGGAATGTTGAAGAATAGCATTGATAAACTATGCAAATTAGCATGCCATCTGGACTTCAAAGAAATTAGGTTGGATTTATTTAATAAATGTTTTCATGAAAATAGAAAGTTTTAATTCCTTTGAACTTATATATGTATTTTCTGTGATTGGTCCCTTTTGGAGAAAATTTGTGAAGAAATCTGGCATGCATGAACTTAAATCTACAGCATGGAATAGGAAATTTGATGATCCAAGTTGCTGTGTGTGTTTGTGTGTGTATACGCTTATACATGTAGACTGCATTTTAAGGGATGGTTTATCTGAGTCAGCCCAGCAGGGCTGCTCCCTGTCACACCTTTCATTCTTTAAGACTTTCTATTGTTTGGTAACAAATATAGGCTGCTCCTTATCAGAAAACCAGACTAGTGAATGTGGTTGGGTTCACCCAGTTTTGGCATCTTAACAATATCTAAATTAATTTTTAACTCAAGGCTTTAAAGCGGCAACAAAGAGTTAAGAGTTGACAAGTTCCATGAAAAAACTATAGATTTACCGAATCTTCAACTTAAGTAGAGCAAATCCTATAGAAGAGTAAGGATATAGCTCCTAGGTGCCTGTGACCTTATCTAACCAGCCCCTATAGTATTAGTTGGTCAGGTGGTCAGTGGGTGCAGATGCAGACTGTTTTCCCTGCCCCAGTCTCACTGCTCAGCCTCTGATTCCCCACTGTTGACTTCCCGAGCTCATTAATGGTTCACATTGGAATGGTTGATAGGTTACTATGAGGAAGTCCATATTCTAAGTAGGTCACATAAATATCAGCTAACTGTAGACTCTTTAAGGTAGGGGTTTTCATTCTCCCTGGCATGGAACAGTCACTCAGAAAATACTGAAGCACAGAGAGACTAGGTAGTTTGTCCAAGGTCGCTCAGCTAGGAAGTGGCTGGGCCTCATTAAAACCCATGCAGTCTGGCTCCAGAGCCTAGGTTCATCACCACTGTGCAATGCTACGCCTGTGAATTGCAGATAACTCTGCTCATTAGCCAGCAGCTAGCTGGTGCCTGTGAGGTCATTAAAGTATATACAATTTCTGCTACAACTAAGAGTTCATCAACTGCTCTCAATGCTGAAGTGTCATTTAGAAGGAGGTTCTGGAGTCCAGATCATGGTTTCAAGCAACAACTCTCCCACAAGCTGGTGGCATGACACAGCAGGTTATCCCCTTTTGACTCTTCAGTTTCCTCAACTATAAAATGAGGGGGGTGGGCACTAGAAGAGTTTAAGATCCCTTTCAGCTGTAACATTTTATGAGTCTGCTTCCTCTCTTATCTATTCCTATTTCTCTCGCCTTTTAAAAGTTACAGCAATTGGCTTTTGTACCAATCTGTGCGCTACAAAAGCTATAGATATTATTTTGCACTGATACTGAAGTGACTGCCTGTATCACTGTCCCTGACTACTTACTTCCAGGGACTCAATGGCTAGAGTGAGAGACAAACAAAAACAATGATGCCCTAGTGCCATGAGACGAATAGCACATCCTTCCTGCCCAAGGATGATTTATACAGGGAGAAGTCATGTAAAGGAAATTCACTTAAGATGGAGACCAAATTTTCATAGGCAGTAGTGACAAAAAACTATTATAATTTCATATAAAAATGAATCTAAAATATGTGAAAATAAATGTGCTATTTTTTCTTATGACAAGAGTTTTGATTATATTCCCAACTAGTTTTAATTCTTAAAATGAAGAAGGAATCAAATATTGACTTTTGGGAACTTACTTTCTCTGACAAATTATATGATGGCCTGATTGAACAACTTTTATTTCAAATTTTGCCTACTATGTGATCATAAAAATTATATTTTTAGCAAGATTCAGGACACTTCATCAATCCTACAGCCCTCTATTAATCCTTAAATAATAAAATCATTCTTATTTGAAGTTTAGTTTACTCTTCTTATCCATTTTCACTTGTTTGTTGACTGATTTGGGTTTATAAGATTTCATTTGTCATTGATTTTGCAGGTTATTCGCAACTAACCAACATCATCATTGTCAACCTTGCTTTTTCAAGATTTTCTGTTTTATTCCATAGTGTCTTTATTGTGTTTGCATTCTGCAGTACAGTGTTTGACCATCACTGAAATATTGACCATTGGAAGCTTTGACTTTCCTGGAAGAGACAAATCCTGGGGCCAAGCTTGGTAAGGATATTTGCGTGAGGATTAATTTTAAGTGTTCACTGCATTTGAGAATATTTTCACGTTATGTCAACTTTTGCTTTCCTGTGCAACGTCAGAACTGTAAGTGCTCAAACATGAATACTTGCTTGTTATAATACAGAAATGGTGGCAACCGTACTTCATTAGATTACAGACACACACATCTCATTGATCTGCATTACTTAAACACTTAACTAGACTGCATGTATTCGCAAGACTGGATTCTCTTTTATCAATTAAGTAATGATTCAGTTTAATGGTTAAATGCCTGTATGTCCACCTTTTTTGAACTGAAGAAACATTTGAAGTCTTAGATGTCCCTCGCTATACAGAAAATTTCAGAGATCACCACCGTCAGCCTAAAACTGTTTCAGCCGTACCTATTATATATTTGAATAAAGACTAATTATTTAAAATAAATTCTAATATTAGGTATATTTTACAAAATAATTATATGATGCACATTTCTTTCTTTTAAGGGATGGGTATTCCTTTAGCATCTCAGTAACAATGTAAATGCCAGATATGTATTTGCCTTCTGCTCATTCACCACTCTTCTCCTGCTCTGATTGTATCACAGCAACTACATTTTTAGACTCCCATGCCAACTAGTTGAAGAGTAGTTTCAGCCAATGGAAATGGATTGGAAGCAGTCTGGAGGGCGGAAAGAAGAGACAAGGGGAGACGTCAGGATATCTCTTTTGATACCTGTTAAGGTGGCATCTGTGGCTATGGTTGTATTTCCTCTACTGCCCTAGCTCCTACCTGACAGACTTCCCTCCCTGACTCCAGCTTCTACTGGGCAGCATCCTTCATTGTTCTAACCCCAAATGGTTTTCACCAGCTTTTAGGCCTGGCAGCATCAGCTTCTCCTTTTTTCCCTGGCCCTCAGGATCGTCATGGCTTTCTGCTATTGCCAATTTCCGGGTGCCACACTGTCTCCTTTATGGGTTCTCAGCTCTCCCATCATCTATATAACCACTTTCTTGCATTAAATTTTCTCTATTCAAACTACTTACAGTAGTTTTGCTTTTCTCGAACTTAGTCCCTAATACGATAGGCATGCAATTAGGAACTAGTGAACCATTAGTGTCTAATAGTTCTACTTCAAAATCACTTCCTGAAAATTTCCTATTTGAGTTGTGCTGAATTCTTTGAATAATGTGTATAGTTGCTCAAACATACATGTGTCATTGAAGAACTTTCAGCGAAATGGGAACTATCTTTGGCATGTATTGTTCAAGATCCAAACGTATTTATTAAGGCCAAGAGTCAGTTTCTAATTTCTCTGGGAAATATATTATGACTTCGTATTTTGTGCCATTCTTTCAATCCATTATTACAGCACCTATTGTATTGTTGTATTAGTCCATTCTTACACTACTATAAAGATACTACCTGAGACTGGATAATTTATAAACAAAGGAGGTTTAATTGACTCACAGTTCTGCATGGCTGGGGAGGCCTCAGGAAACTCATAATCATAGTGGAAGGGGAAGGGAAGCAAGGACCTTCTTCACCAGCCAGCAGGAGAGAGAACAGTGAGTAAAGGAGGAACTTGCCAAACACTTAGAAAACCATCAGATCTCAGGAGAACTCACTCTCATGAGAACAGCATGGAGAAAACTGCCTCCATGATCTGATCACCTCCCCCCAGTTTCCTCCCTCAACACCTGAGGATTACAATTCAAGATGAGATTTGGGTGAGGACACAAAGCCTAACCATATCATTTGTGCTATAGCAGCATCCTCTAACCTTAGCACTAGCAATATTTTGGGCTAGACAATTGTTTGTTGAGAGGGGACAATTGTTTGTAGGAGAGGGGATGGTACCATGCATTGAGGGGTGTTTAGCAGTATCCTTGACCTCTACCCACTAGATACAAGTAGCATCGCTCCTACTCAGTTGTAATAGCCAAACATATCTCCAGGTATGTTCTCTGGAGTGGAGGAGAAAAGCAAAGCAGCCCCCAGTTAAGAAGAGCTGTACTATAGTTACTGTATACAGATAGAGTTCTTGTCTAGATTATAAGTTTCTCCATGAAGAAGTTGTAAGCTGAACATATTCCTGATTTGAATATAGTAAGCACTCAAAGCCTTAATCAATGCATGCACGAATTGATCATTTAGAATATTAATAGTCATATAGGCTGATTATATCATATTAGCTTTTCTCACAGAATTTAAAAGGAAGATAAAATGCGCACCATTATCTATATTCCTCAAGTAAAAATGAGGAACCTTAAAGGCAATTTTTATTAGTGTTTCAATTAAATCAGTTTCAGGTGGAATGGCATAATAATGAACATATTGTTCACATAATGAATGTTTTAAATCATATTCAGGATGGTCACAAAAATTATTCTGACATAAACCTTATAACAACCTCAGTGGTACATAAAAAATCATTATCACTGCTCTAAAATGAGTGTTAAAAGGCTCAGAGAGGTTAGTGACCTTCGCAAGCTCACACAATGTGTGAGTAAAACAGCCAGGCTTGGGTCCAGTCTTCTGCCTTCCACCTTACTCCCTTCAGTGTTCTCAAAATGCAAAGCTGCCTGGATTCCTATCCTCCTGAAGCCCTCTCCTCCCTGAGCTTGCAGGATGCCACTGTGCTGTGGCTCTCTGTCATTTTCTCTGCCCTCTCAGGTGCCATCTTTGCTGCCAACTCTACCTGGGCCTGCCCACTAATCTCTCTACTCCTCAGTGCCCTGCCTTTGGCCTACTTCTCCTCTGACAACACGTGCTTCTTCTAGTACTCTTATGTCAACTGCTGCAACTATCTCCAGAGCACATGAACTCTGCAGCCAGACTGCCTGACTTCAAACCACCACTTAGTTTGCTACCTTGGAGAGTTACGTATCTCTTTGTGCGTCAGACCTCCACCTAAAAAAATGACGATTGAGGCTGGGTGCAGTGGCTCATGCCTGTAATCCCAATCCTTGTGGAGGCCAAGGTGGGAGGATCACTTGTGCCTGAGAGGTTGAGGCTGCAGTGAGGGGTGATTGTGCCACTGCACTCAGCCTAGGTGACAGAGAAAGACCTTGTCAAAAAAAAAAAAGGAAGATTGAAAATAATGGGGGTGGGGGGAGGAATGACTGTAAAGAATAAAATCACATAATTCGAACTTAGAAAAGTGCCCAGTACATTGTAAGGTCTGAATAAATATTAAAATATACTAACAAAGTATATACCCCTCATATCCCTTGGTTGTCTCTCTCCTGGGCTCCAGATTCTGAGTAGGAGAAAGGGAGAGGTCCATGAGCCAGTGAGAATGCTAATGGAGAAACATATATCAGGAGACAGACAAGAAAATGAGAAACAAAAAGCTCCAAAAGCTTTTCCACTGACTCACCAAAAGGCAGACAGCCTCCCTCTCTCTGTTTGCTTCTGTACCTAACATTGCTGCTATTGCCGTATTTACCATCCTCTATTTGAATTCATGTTTAGATGTCTGCCTTTCCTTACTAGGCTAGGAGACCTCTAATTCAATTAATAGGTCATATTCATCCTTCTATCACTGGCACCTAGCAAAGGGCCTGATGTGTTGTTAGTACTTAATAAATCTCTGTGAATGAAATAACGAATGACCTGGTGAATGTGTATGGACAGTTTTAGAAATGCATTTCCTAGGTAGAGCAAGTAATGCACTGTCTGACCAGGCTTGCATCACTGCTTGTCATTGTCAGAATTCTGCAGAGGTGCCTAGGAAGACCACTCAACAACCAGTTCTCTCCCGTTTAGAAACACTCATGCATTATCTACTGCTTTATAGCTTTCACAAAACTGTAACCTGGGTCACCGCCTCTTGATCTCCAACTCTCAGAAACTTTTTTTTACATTTCAGTACTTCTGTTTAACACCAGTTTTCTTTCTCTGCTTCTAATGTTTCCTAGTATTTCACAGCCATACTGTAATGTCTTGCCTCTGCGTGGCATGAAAGCGTTTGTAATGGTACCAGCTAAGCACAGTCGTGCCCAGAGGCAGGAGGGTGGATGCAGATGCCCTCAGAGTTCCTTTTAGCAGTAGAGTCCCTGATGTGGAGCCTGACAGCAGGACAGCAGGAGCATGTACTCCACTTTTGTTGACCAAAATCCAGTCGTTAAGATCATTTCTCAACACGGATGGCAGAGAGAAAGGAGGACCCAGGTAATATATTGGTGGATGACACACCAAGTCACAGAAAATTGAAGAAAAAAAATCTTTTTGTGCCCTAGCAGGATGAGAAACAAGGAAAGAAGGAAAGAAAGGGGCTGAGCGAAGATATTTCAGTCAGTTTTCTCCACGAATAAACAGTTTTCTCCACTTTTAATAGAAAGAGCTTTCTTTTTATGTTAGCCAGCTAAAGTACACATTCTCTGCCGTGAAGTCACTTTTAAAGCACGTTTAAGGGGTTAGAAGGGTCTAAAGGAGCATTTATAACTGGCTGTCTCATGCATTTATGTCCTGCTAACATCACCGTCCTCTAAATCCTTCTTTTTCCCAACCCAAGAAAAGAGCAAATTTTCACTGGTCCAGATTAGTGCTGAGTGATGACTTTTTTGGCATCCACACCAGAGTCAGCTCAGTCTACCAGTTCAATTTCAGGTTCACAGATCTGGGGGTGATGTTTTGGCTACTGACTTAAATGTGTTAATTTTTTAACACTCACCAGGTCGCCTTTTGAAGTTAACACCCTTTTAAGAAAAGTAAGGAAAATTCACACCTCTTCAAAGGCAACTGTTTTCAGAAGACTTACAAGAGTGTAGTGTATGTTGATACATGTTGAAGCTCATCTGTTGAAAAAGCATAAAAAGTTTGCTCTGGGAATTTTTGTTTTTAAAGATCACAAGTATAAAGAACGAGTTTGTTCATTTGTTAACAAATATTTACTAAAGGCACAGCATAAGACGTCCCTGTGCTGGAAATAGTAGGGATGTAATTACTTCTATCCTCAAAGAACCTGAGGTCTCAAGAGAGTCCTTGCATTTTTATATGCATGGCCTGTCTCCTCTGCCACATTCCTGCAGGCAGATTCCTCTTAAACTCCTTTGTTTTATTTATTTAAATAATTTCTAGCCCTACCCTAGAGCCTTGTTTAAAGGACGTCCTTAATAATATTTGCTGATTGTCACACCAAAGTCCTAGGAAGTCAAGGAAATTTGTTTCCCATCCTTACCATCTTGCTCATTCTAGTCAATAAGTCAGAAAATATCATGAAGGCCAAAAAACACATGAAAAGATGCTCAACATCATGAATCACTAAGAAAATGCAAATCAAAATCACAATGAAATAATATTTTGCACCTAATAGAATGGCCACTGTCAAAAATAAATACAAAGAAAACAGAAAGTAAGTGTTGGTGAGGCTATGGAGAAATTGGAACCCTTGTGTACTATTGGTGAGAATGTAAAATGGTGCAGCTTCTATGGAAAACAATATGTCAATTCCTCAGTAAATTAAAAATAGAATGACTATATGATCCAGCAACTCCACTTCTGGGTATATACCCAAAAGAATTGAAAGCAAGTTCTCAAAGACACTTTTGTACACCCACATTAATAGCAGTAATAGGCTGGGCACAGTGGCTCATGCCTGCAATCCCAGCACTTTGGAACACCGAGATGGGCAGATCACTTGAGGTCAGGAGTTCGAGACTAGTCTGACCAACATGGTGAAACCCATCTCTACTAAAAATATGAAAATTAGCAGAGCATGGTGGTGCATACCTGTAATCCTAGCTACTCAGAAGGCTGAGGTAGGAAAATCTCTTGAACCTGGGAGGCGGAGGTTACAGTGAGCCAAGATCATGCCACTGCACTCCAGCCTGGGTGACAGAGCGAATCTCTGTCTCAAAACAAAAACAAAAACAGAAAAAAAAAAAAAAAGAAAAAAAATAGCAGCAGTATTCGCAGTAGCCAAAAGATAGAAGCAAACCAGGTGCCCACTGACAGATGACTGAATAAACAAAATGTGATATATACGTACAATGGAATATTACTCAGTCTCAAAAAAGAAGGAAATTCTGAGACATGCTACAACATGGATGAAACTTGAGGGCATTGTGCCAAGTGAAATAAGCCAATGACAAAAAAAAAAGTATCACATGACTCATTATATAAGGTATCTAGAGTAGTCAAATTCATAGTGACAGAAAGTAAAAAGGTGATTGTCAAGATCTGGGAGAAGGGAGAAATGGGGAGTTGTTTACTGAGTCTAGAGTTTCCATTTTGCAAGATGAAGAGTTTTGAAGATTGATGCACAACGATGTGAACGTATTTAACATTTACTGAATCATACACTTAAATATGGTGAAGATGGCAAATGTTGTGATGTGTATTTTATCCCAATTTTAACGATATGATTTAAAATAAGGAATGAAGCAGTTATGTAGGGAAAAGGCAGAAAGGTGTCCTAATTCCCTCTGGATTCCTAAATTTGAATGATGTAGGTCACAAATAAAATATCTCTCTGGTTTTTATGAGCCACAATATTAGAATTATATCAATTTCAGGGTCCATTAACTTTTGATAACCAGGGTGGTTAGTGACATAGTGAATTCTTTGTGTAGATATGTGTGCAGGTGTGAGCACATTCAGATCCCGCCCCACCATGTGTACCTTAAACATGGAGATGCTTAAAGGAAGCCAAGGCACATGTTAAATATTAAGGGGGCAATTTGCTCTTTTAGAGCAAAGAGCTGGGAATTAATGTGACTGAAATGCAGCATGACAAATACTTACTAGTAAAATGTTCGTTTTATCAGTAACACTTACATCTAAAATGAGGCCTTGAAAAATGCAGCTCTGTGTTTCTTTTATTTCACCTTCCATTGTGCAGTTCTCAATTTCTTCTCAATTAGTCATGTGAGTGCGGTTTTATAATTCTGACATAAAAATTATGATTGTCAATAATATAGCTAGGAATTTGGAGAGCGTATGCTGTTAGGAAAGAACGTTTTTCCCCTTTCTTTTCCTTTTCTAAAGGAAAAATATCCCTAAACACAATGATGAAATGTTTTGTGTCTGTACATCTGCAGTCGGAAGATGTAGAATTAAGGAGAGCTATAAAATATAAAGACTCTAGATCTGCATATGATTATCCATATTAAACTGAAGTAAATTTACTTTATGTTGCTCACTGCAGGTTTTTCACTGGCAAAAGAGGACTTTCCCCTCGTGGTCTAAATGTCTGGGAAGACTTAGTAACTCCTGGCTAGTTTTAGTTGCTTCTCTCCTCTCCAAATGTTTAATTTAGCTGTATTAATCTAATGAATCCAAAATGACCTAACTGGATTGGTTTTTCTAGTCATTATCTGTCAGCTGAAGAAGAAAGGCAGAAATTCAAAATATCTGGATATTTTGGATAAAATCCTTTTTGATTGAAAGTTGAAAAGAACAAATTTTCATGAAAAACATTGTGGTTTGGTTATTGAACAGAAAATATGATTGTGTTTGTGTATCTAGACACTCACCAATATATATGTATGTTTGTATATATATATATATATATATGTTTATATAAATATATATAATCATCTCTCCCGTCAATGGAAGTCGAGATTAAACATTGACGCTTTATACTTCACAAGTTGCAGATGTTTTTCAGGAACCAGTATCAGCCATCTGAGTATCTTTGTGTTTCTTCAAACCCATACCCAACCAATTCCCAAATAGGCACCATCCCATTTGGCCTTGCTTTGTTCGCTACTATCTTCCTAGTTTAAATTTTTAATTATTTTTCAACTCAGATTAGTGCACTGATATTTCTGACTCTAGGATTCTTCCAACCAACATATACATTTTACTGGAGAAAAGTTTTCTTCAATCATCTGGCCTTGACCATACCGCTCTCTGGCTCATAGACTTCCAGTGGTCTACATCCTCCTCTATATTTCATTCTGCTCCTTGGTTTGTGTTTGCAGTCCACCACAGTCTGAACGCAGACAGGCTTATCTCCCATTATCCCTCATAAACTCCAGTTCTAGACACACTTAGCTTTTGCAGTTCTCAGAACACTTTCTTCTGTGCTTTTGCTCATTCTTCCACCTGGAATCCGGGCACCAAATTTTTTGCCTATTCATTCTTTCTTCAGAACCCAAAACCAAATGTCATTTCTTTCATGAAGACTTCCGTTATCATGTTGAATGAAAGTGATGTCTCTTTCCTCTGAATTCCTGAATCAATCTTTTTCTTCTCTGACGTGTAACTGATTCTTAAAGTGTTTTGTACCTCGACTTTTTACATATAACCCCTTAGCTCCCGCATTTTTTTCCAGGAGCTGTACTCTATTCATTTTGACATTCTCATTGGATCTAGTGCTTTGTGTTTTACTAAGTAAATATTTATTGGTGGAACATGTTTGGTCTACTCAGTTTCCATAGTTTGAGTAAATTTGTTGTTAGTTTAATTAATCAAATTCTCAGTAGAGAAGAAATATCACAGATTATTAGACCAAAACAACAAAATCAGGCAGCATTTTTTTTTTGAACACCTGCTATGTTCCAGGCAACCTGTTAAGTGCTAGAAGAAGTGGTTCTGACAAAGAAACTCCAGGCCACTAGAGAAACTAAATCAGCAAAACAATTCACAGGAAATGCTGGAAGACAAGACCCCTGCTCAATGAAGAGGAGTAAAATGTAGCTTTCACGACTCTTTTGAACCTGACAATGCCCCATTAGATACAGAACACAAATCTTCGTTACAGTCCCTTATTTTCTTGACTTTTTTCTCCTCAATGAACTCTAAAATCAATCAATTTTTCCGTCTTGTCTGTTGACCTACTCTTCTTCTCCAGCAGCTTTAGAATTTACTTTTTGTCTTTGATGCTCTTAATATTTACTATCAAATGTCTGTGTATAGGAGATTTTTTTAACCCTTGTGTATTTCTTGTTGGGCAATATGTATCTTTGAAATCAGAGGTGTTCTATCTCTAAATCTAATAAATTATCAGGTATTTTATGAAATATTTATTCTCCCATTTACTTTTACCTCTCCTTCTAGGTCTTCTGTTATCCATATCTCAATACTTCTTCTTCTATCTTCCATAGCTTGTGACTTTTATATATTCCATTTTTATACCTCTCATTTGTCTTCTGAGAGAAACTGTTGACTTGATCTTTCAATTTACTAATTTATGATCGAGATTTATCTGTCATTGGACATATTTATGGAGCTCTTAATTTGCCATATTTTCCTCAGATTTTAAATTGACTTCTTTTTATATCTTACAATTGTTTCGTGTTATCAATGTTCCAACTTACTTATCTGAGAATGTTTATTATGTGTATTTTAAATTCCTGTCCTTATTGGCCTATTAATTCTGCTTCATACAAGAAAATTTAGTTTCATCCTTTAGTCTTTCACAATGCTTGTACCCCTCAAATAGTTCATTATTTCTTTTTTTCTGAGCTTATCTTACCCTGAGGATATCAACTATCATGTATTCTTTTTTGAGATGGAGTCTCACTCTGTTGCCCAGGCTGGAGTGTAGTGGCATAATTTCGGCTCACTGCAACCTCCGCCCCCTGGGTTCAAGCAATTCTCCTGCCTCAGCCTCCCAAGTAGCTGGGACTACAGGTGTGTGGCACTGCGCCCAGCTAATTTTTTGTATTTTTAGTAGAGACAGGGTTTCACCATGTTAGCCAGGGTGGTCTCAATCTCCTGACCTTGTAATCCACCCACCTTGGCTTCCCAAAGTGCTGGGATTACAGGCGTGATGGTCATGTATTCTTCAAAGAAGGAGTAAAAGTCTAGACCCTAGCCTATGCCCTTCTGTGAGAATTTAGAAAGTAGGAGGTAGGGGCCAACAAATCAGGATGAAAATCATCTGATGTTACCCTCAGAGCTTGATCACTCCTTGTTCTATAGAAAAAAACATCTCACTAGGTTACAGTGACCCTCAGGGAATTCTCCTATATCGTTGATTCTGGATTCTGTTCTTATCCAAGGGCTTTATCTCTTGATTATAATCCACCTGGCCATTGGGCTGTAATGCAAGGAGGTAGAGAGGGAATGCTCAAGAATCCACAAGTCTGCCTACACTTGTAGCCTTCCCCTCTCCAACCCAGCCAGGCCTCTGCACTCCCTGGTATCATCCCCACTGGTAATGGCTGGAATGATACTGCCTCATGCTTTTCTGTCTCATCATGATTTGGAAGTGGGTAATCAGCACATTTTAAAACCCTACTCCCAGCCTTTTGCTTTTCTACTACACACACTTTTGTCCACCCTGGGCTGCTCCTCTTTTCCCTCTCCATACTCAGACCCCATGATCCAAACACTGTCTCTCCAGGGATAGTGCATCTTTTTTTCTTTTTTTTTCTGAGATCATTAACCTCCATTTTCCTTCTGTGATGTCACCAGAGTTGACTTCAGAGGTGTGTTAGGGTTCACCAGAGAAACAAAAGCAATAGAGAAAAAATGTAAATACATGTTCTCAGCCTCCATAATCACATGAGCCAGTAGTGAGATTTATGATAAGGGATTGGCTCATGTGATTATGGAGGCTGAGAAGTCCCATAGTCTGCTGTCTGCAAGCTGGAGGCCCAAGAAAGCCAATGGTGTAATTCAATCTGAGTCTGAAGGCCTGAGAATAAGGGAAGCTAATGGTGTAAATTACAGTCTCAGGGCAGGAGAAGATTGGATGAGATGTCCTAGCTTAAGTAGTGAGGCAAGATAAAAAGGAGGGAATTCCTTCTTCCCCCACCTTTTTCTCTACTGAGGCCTTCAGTGGATTGGATGATGCCCAACCACATTAGAGAAGGCAAACTACCTTAGGAGTTCACTGATTCAAATGCTAATCTCAGACACACACATAACAATGCTTAACTTGGGCACCCTATGGCCTACTCAAGTTGACACATAAAATTATCACAAGGAATATCAAGCCAACAGATTATTAGATCATTAGCTTCTCTCAGAGATTTGTATATAATTGCCCAATTAAAAAATCTTACCCAGTTTTAATGTGCATTTGCCAGTGAGCTATTTTAAGGAGAGTTTCTTTGCTTTTAATATGATATTCAATATTTGGTCTTCGCTGATGTGTTCTTGGCTGGTGATACAAAGAGCATATCCAACTTAAAGGGGATATACCTGAAGCTCAGGCTTCCAAAAAAGCCTTAGACAGTATATCATTCAGGATTCAATCAGAGAAAGAAACAGAGCCACCAGGATATGTGTGTGGTGTGCCTATGTGTGCATCTCTGTGTGTGTGTGTGTGTGTATGTGTGTGTAGATAGATGGTTAGAGATTTATAAATTATATTTTAGGTTATATATAGATATACATAGATGTGCTGGGAATAGATCCCAGCACACACACATCTATTCCCACACACACACAGTATTGCAAGGATATAGATAGCAAGATAGATAAACAGATACACACACATATATCTCAATGAGACAGAGAGAAAGAAGTTACAAAGATTTGTTCTTACACAATTATAGGAGCAAGCTAAACAGTCTCTGTAAGGCTGTTTCCTTTACATTTTATACTAGAGCTTGAAATCCTCAAGGCAGGGAGTTGGGTGGGAAGATGGAGTTATGGACAGGAGAACAAAAACAAGCTGGAACCCACCAACACAAGTTGGAAGCCACAAGCACAAACTGGAAACTGTCAGTTCTCCCTGCTGCTAACCTTGATGATAGGCCTTGCCAGAGAAATTAGTCCTCCTCATCACTGTGCTTAACATCCTTCCCAGAAGTTGAAGAAGCTAAAGGAGAATTCAGGGGAAGATAAAGCAGTTGCAGGCCCTGCTGCTGTCCCAACACCAATGAAGTAAGTCAGTGCATAAGTGCATGAGCTGCAGATGTGCCTGGTGACCCTGCCTGGACTTTTGAGAATATAAAACAATATGGCTGCTATTTTGGTTCTACATTCCAACTGTAATGCAAAAACAAAACAAAACTAGTCTCTCACGGCCCTCCTTACCCTGTAACATATAAGGAAAAGAATTCTGGGAAATGTAATTCAGCCTAGTCAAATCTCTATGGTTCCTCGTTATCTCATCATATTCCATCTGCAAGTCCCATGAAATTAAGAATTGAAATCAGGATCTTGAAGAGATATTATCACTTCTATGTTCACTGCAGCACAGTTTACAATAACCAAGATGGGGAGACAATCTAAACCTCCATCTGTGGGTGAATGGACAAGAAAAGGTGATATACAATGGAATGTTACGCAGCCTTAAAAAAGAAGGAAATCCTGCAATATGGGATAACATGGATGAACCTTGAGGAAATTACACTAAGTGAAATATATCAGTCCCAGAATTCTCCGTAATCCCACTTCTATGAGGTAGCAAAAGTTGTCAACCTCATAGAAGCAAAATGGAATGATTGTTACCAGAAGCTGAATGGAGGGGGACAGAGGGAATTGCTAATCAATGGGCATAAAGTTTTAGTTACGGAAGATAAATAAATTCTAGAGATCTGTACAACATTGTGCCTGCAGTCAACACCACTGTATTGTACACTTAAAAATCTGGTAAGAGAGTAGATCTCATGTTGTGTTCTTACCACAATAAAATAAAAAATAAATTATATGTTAGAATATCTTTCCTGGCCTGGCGCAGTGGCTCACGCCTGTAATCCCAGCACTTTGGGAGGCCGAGGCAGGTGGATCACAAGGTCAGGAGATAGAGACCATCCTGGCTAACGTGGTGAAACCCCGTCTGTACTAAAAATACAAAAAAATTAGCCAGCATGGTGGCAGGCACCTGTAGTCCCAGCTACTCGGGAGGCTGAGGCAGGAGAATGGCATGAACTCGGGAGGCGGAGGTTGCAGTGAGCCGAGATCGTGCCACTGCACTCCAGCCTGGGCGACAGAGCAAGACTCCGTCTCAAAAAAAAGAAAAAAAAGAATATCTTTCCTATGGCAAGGAAAATGGTGAAACTGCTGTAAGAATGAATATATCCCCCACCCCGCCTTAGAATTTCTACCTTACTTTGACCTCTCCTCAAAACTTCAAAAATCACTTTCAACCAGTTGTCAAGACACATATAGTATATCAACCAGGGTCCTGGCAGGAAACAGATGACACCCTCAAATTAGGAAGATTTGAAGACAATTTACGAAGTGACTATTTTAAAAGCGGTGGGCAGGATAAAAGGAGGCCACAGCAACAGTCAATGCTCTGTAGCTAAAACAGTGGTGCTTTTACCATACCTTTGCCCAAAGGGAGGAGAGAGGTCAGTTACCAGCACCCTGAAGGAAAGAGTCACATAGAGAGGGCTACCTTGAGAAAACCAAGGACCTTCCACAGAGTGACACAGCCAGTGCAACTCATCCCTGCAAATGAATGAGCCAAATGAACACATAATCTGACCTCCCTTTCTTCCCTCCCTCTGATCTACCACAAGGACTTCCAGTTAACCAAACGCAACCGAAGCCAAAGGGGCAAGAGAGCTTGCTGTCATTCTTCCGGGGTAGAGAGTAAGGTCGAAAAGAATGGAAAATAGGTGAGAAGAAGCCAATGGATAAGATTCAGCAAAATAAGATAATAATAATAATAACCCACACAGAAATTAGAAACAGCTAAAAATTACTTGAGCTAATTCTGTTATTTTAAAGGTGAAAAAGGCAATGTGTTGAGTAGTTGTGATTTATCAGAATAAAAGATCCATTAAGGACAGAAATATCTTGCTTATTTCATATCCCTAATACCTACTACAATGTCTGCCTCATAGTAGCTGCTCAATAAATGTTAATTTAACTGATTTGATTGAATCAAATTGGATTATATAAGACAGAGGCACAATTTAAACCCTAGTATCCTGACTGCCAATTGTATAGCACCACCTCCGGATATCATTTTCATTTCCAAATATCAGACATGCTAGAAATTGAACAATATAACTTCCTTGTTTTACTCCCACCCCTACTATAAATGGTAAAAGTCAGAAAGCAGGAAAGAAGAAAATTAAAGGGCTTGCCTGATTTACCAAATGTGTAATTAGCCTCCAATTAGATCTGAATAGGCTGCAGCACTTTTTCTCCTGTTGAATCTTTTAGTATTGAGCATATTGAGTGTTTCATCATGCCTTCACAATTGCACAATAGCCAGCCAAGCGCTGAAGGCTTCTTATATTTGGAAAATGAATCCATATTTCTAATACCAGTTTTTCTTTTAACCTATTTGTAAATGATTTATTGTAGTAGCAAATCAGATCACGATAAGATAAAGCTTTTTAGAGGTCATTAAAGAGTTTTGGGGAAGTTCCTACAAAGATGCTAGTTTTACACTGTCTGGGTGATAAGGCAACTTAACAATTTATGTCAAAGTTTGCAAAATGTGTTTGTCTGATAAACAGTTTGCTCTATGGGCATCAATCATACTTGCTCTCAGTGGTGTGTTATATTTTTCATGAAGTGAACTTTAGTGACTTTGCCCATCTACAGGTTTTTGAGATTGCAGCTTGCTAAAGAGAGCTTCCCATCTCCCCTCTGCCCAGTTGCATTTCAGATCTCACAATGCAGCTGCTATAATGCAGGTTGCCAATGTAGGCAACCTCAGCAAGATCGGTAAGAAAGGTAAGTGTGGAAGCTAGTGTCATTGGGGAGGGAAGATTCAATCTTTGGATCGGGGAAAATAGAAATGCTAGAGTAAAAAATTGTAAAGTATGCATGCGAAGACACACTTATACAGGCACATTGTCTAGGTGGTATAAGGATCAAATGGATATGATAACATTTTGTAGCACTGTAAATGTTCACAAATGTGAGGGTTACCTTGATACGAGGTAGAGAGCTGATTCCCAATCTCAGCTCTGATCCTCACTATGTGTCCTCATTTATAAAATGAAGGTAATAATACACCTCGTAGGGTCATCCCAAGATCAGACACAGGAAAGCAGATGAGCCCACTTTGCAAACTAAATTACTATGCAAATGTAAGCCATCACAAAAAAGGTTGGCTCAGGAGAGAGGATATACTTATTATTCTTTCATAATTTAAAAAATAAAATACCCAGGACCGCAGGACAACTCGGTTAACATACGTTTCGCTTTCTCAAATCTTACCATTTCAGAAGCATTTGCAACTGCTTATAAATCACTTCTCAAAATTGCCTTGAGCTGAAATGATATTTCTAAGCGCATGTTAAAAGCCTATAAGTGCTTCTGTTCTTGAACAAAGTGAAATCAGGTTACGTTAATAGAAGTATTAATTAATTTGCTCTAATTTTATTCAGCAGAATTAGCATTATTGAAAAGTCTTTCCCATCTTTGACTACCCTAAAGTGTGTGAGGCGTTAGAGATGGGGGTTCCAGCTGCAGCACCTAGCAGTGAGTATGAAAGTGCAGAAGATTATTGTCTAATTTGGAAACCTGAGATGTTACTGGGAAATGCTGTGGGGTGTGTTATAATGAAAATACCAATCCACATTAGCCATGGTTGCCATAAGCAAAAATCTTAATATCTTGGCCAAACCTACTTAAGGTTCATGTAATAAACCCACATTCCTAATTTTATTAGTGATGTGCGAAGTTAAGCACTTTGCTGGCCTTTGGACAGATTTATAGCTTGACTGTGCTGAATTAGTGGTGACTGACAAGAGGACATTGTTTTATAGGATGCTATTTAGATAAAAACCTGCAGGGTGTTTCTGTAATGTTGTCAGTTCAAGTCCAAACAGGAAAAAAGAAATGTGTATTAAGGAGGACTCTTCATTAGCTTTTATGAGTTTAATCTAGTGCAGTCAAACACTTCCTTATAAGGCAAGACATTTTAATGTACAGACAACCTTATCTCTGTTCCAGGTTTCAGAATAAAACAATCTCTTAGGCTTAGTATTGCATCAAAAGAGAAAGTTCAATGAGTTAATATTTGTTAAGCACTTAGAACAGTGCAAGGCACACAGCAAGAATGCTCTGTGTTTGTAAAGTAAGTTAAATAAGTGACATTGAAATCCAGTTTTCTCATTCCACAGTGTATATCTATATGTTTACCCCCCCACAAAAAAATCACATATAGTCCATCTTCCCTTCTTTGCCAGTATTTTCTTGCTAGTGGAGTTTTCCACATTTGTTAGTCATTATTTCTTCTCATGGTTTTTAAAATTCAGATACTTCTTACAAAGAGGAAGATCCGAACCTTCTGTTTATTCATAGACATCAGAACTAACATTCCTGCCGGGTTTCTTACCGAAAGCAATCTGCCTGTGAGTTATGGGAGATCATATTAACTTCAGACAGTTTTGGTGAGGATGTGAGGTTTTGGACCTCACTGTACCTCACTATTAACAGCTGAAGGATTTTGTGAACACAGACCCTGGCAGCCCCTTGGTTTGGTTTCTTGGAGGAACAAATCTTCTTTAGAAACTAAAGCCAAGGGCTCTAAATGTGTTTTCCCTATTACCTAAACAGCTTATTGGTCTGAATGTCAAATTTATTAATCCAAATCCTGACCCATTTCTCTTTTCTCACTAGAAAAAAAAAAAAAAACAAAAGAAAGACTCTCTGAACTCATTCTTCCCTTCTGAGACCAAAGATAAAGATAACTATATAATTATATTCTATATTCTTACCGCAAACCATGATTGTGAAACTCAAAACTCCAGATGAAGGATTTTAAAGGGTATCTTAGAATCACGTTAAACTCTTCCGAAACAAGCCAAACAAAAGAAGTCAGCTGATAATGGTGATATTATTCTCACATTTAGCAAAAATAGGCTCCTTTTGCCAACATAGCATTAGCAGAAATACATAACAAGCAGATTCTAACACCCCTAAGAGGTAAATTCTGAAACTTATGTTTGGTTTTACTTGAACATTCTTGTAGACACTTTGAGTCAAGATAGGAGTTTACCAGAAGTACTATAGTATCTTTCACCAACATTTTCATATCTCATCTGAGAAGCCTGAAATATCCAAAAAGTATTTATTTCTCTCAGCTCTTTTCTAGTTGTACATTATTATCTTAATTCACTCAAGCATGAACCCAGAGGTTAAATCACATGTACAAGGTCACTAGGGAACCAGAGGCCAACCTCTGCCTTTTATGGGTTTTGTCTCCACAAAACAGAGCCTCTCCCCTTACAGGCTCTTAGCCACTTTGATAATCCAGGTAATTAGGCATCATCTATTCTAATTCTTGATCCTGATGTTCCTAATATTTTTGGTCCGATGTCTGGTTTCAAAGTATAGATTGGCCAGACACCGTGCCTCATGCCTGTAATCCCAGCACTTTGTGAGACCAAGGTGGTTGGATCACTTGAGGTCAGGAGTTCGAGACCACCCTGGCCAACATGGTGAAACCCCATCTCTACTATAAAATACAAAAATTAGCCAGGTGTCGTGGCACGCACCCATAGTCCCAGCTACTCGGGAGGCTGAGGCATGAGAATCGCTTGAACCTGGGAGGCAGGGGTTACAGTGAGCCAAGATCACGCCATTGTACTCCAGCCTGGGAGACAGAGCAAGATTCCATCTCAAAATAATAAATAAATAAATAAATAAATAAATAAATAAATAAACTTTCGACTGCCTCTTCCATGAGCTAGTGGTGTGATCATTCTGAGGCTCAATTTCTGCATCTGTAAAATAAGATTGATAATAGTATCTTCCTAATTGGATCGTTTTGAAAATTACATAGGAAAACCAATATAAAGTCCATAGAACAATGCCTGGCACACAGTCCGTTTCTAACTAGTACTAACCTAAGTATGGTTTTATTGTTACCATTTTTTAATTTTTTTTATTAATCTCTTTCTTTGAAATGAAGAAACATTTAAGTTAGACGAGGCATGACTCCTGCTCTGTTTTATCTGCTTGGTTACATCCTAGGCATGCACAAGCATAAGCTACCATGCACAAACGCAGGTACTGGAGACAGAGTCCTGAAAACTCATTGTATGTGATATCCCATGTCTTGATCCATGCTTCTGTACTGCCTGACTGCTAGATTTAAAAGTGTGTGTGTTTATAAACACACTTATATACGTGTCTCCATGTACGCACAAATGTATGTATGCATATATTGCATATGATAGAAGTGATAAAAGAATATGAATGGTAAAGTGGCACTAAAATATTGTTTTAGAGGTACTGTATTATAACCTTTATAAAACTGCTTCCACTTCATAACTTTTGTGTTTTGTGTGTGTACATATACTTTGACTCCCAGGAAGAGACTTACCTGTTTCAATTCAGGTTTGAAAAGCAGTTCCCATCACCATATATTGATCCTGTGGCTCCTCCTCTCCCGTCCCTTCCTCTCCTCTCCTTTCTCTTTTCCCTTTCCTTCTCTTGAGTCCTAGATAGAAGATGAGCCTTCTGTTCCCCTTGTCTGCCCCATTAAGTGTGTTCCTTGCTTTCTGGAGCCTGGACGAAGTCACATGACTAGAATGCCATCTCTAATCCCATTTTCCATTTGTATACTGGATTTTGTTAACTGCTTTTTAAATAAAAATACAGCATGATGCTAATGTACTAAGGAGATCCAGGGATAACCATATAATTTCAAAATGATACTGATTTTGTTTATATGCAGCATAATCTTTTACAGTCCTTAGTCTTTATTTGAAGCATTGCAAAGTGGATTTTTATGAAAGGTATTATAAAGGACTCCTTGTTTCTTCATAACAGATCTGAACGTTAACTGATCAGAGTTCAGATAAATAGTCTTTACTCTCCATTAAAATATTAAAAAGCCTTTGGTAAGAAACTGGCATAAAGATCCTTCATTCTTGCTTAATGAACACTTGTTGGCAAGTATAACACTTTAATAGCTTTGCAGAATGAATTTTGTGTGTGCATCCTCCATTTCCCTGTCAGACACTTGTCCAGGTGCTAGAAATTTATTGGGGGAAGCATATTTTTACTCATTAGTTTTGTATTTGATTACAGAATAGTAAAATATGAACCACCAAGTCCCCGAGGCATAGCTGTGTACATTGAGATTAGTAATTGCATGTCATCGTGTTTTCCATTGGAATTTATATGGACAGATAGGATAGGTGCTTCTTAAGTAGGTTTAAAAGCAAAGCAAATTTGTATTTAATCTTTTTTGCAGCTATAGTTTCCCTAATGGAGAAAAGGTTAGGCTATATCATATATTTTAAACATAGTTTTAATTTATTTTTTCTCTTCTCTATTTTTTTCTTCACAGTTGAAGCATATCAGATTTTCATGCTAACCACTGCTAAAAAAAATCAGTGCCTATAAGAACGCTATGATATAAAACCTGTCAACAGAGACCAGTTTTGCCCACATTCCAGCAAGCACAATGAGAAGGGATGATTATAGGTGTAGACAAGCCTCACCATTCAAACAGGGAGCTTAAATACAAAACAGAAATTACACATTGATCTTCAAGAGACATCTTTTTTTTATCTAGAAAGTTGAGTATTTTTAATATGAAGATTGTAGTTTTCCCCTTAAACAAGTTATGTGTTTGGAGGCTGAGGTTGTAAGTTTTTTTTTAGTTATGCTTGCAAAGAGAAATTATCATTTTGTTGTTTTGTGATATAATAATAATAAAAGAGCTGCATTAAATAGGTGATTTTGTCTTAGATTGTGCTGTGGTTAAGCGGTGCCAATCATGTTGTGCTCTTTTCTGTAAAAATGCTCATAAATGCAATTTCTAAAACAGAATCTAATGAGGTACTTAATGGTCACAAAACTGGCACATTTGATAATTAATGTTCCTTACTGATTTTTTGCTGATGCTGCATAGTGATAAACAGTGGTATATGTTAACTAAACATATTCTTGAACCATTAGTTAAAATAAAATAAGAGCACAAAAAGAACTTTAATAATGTTATTTACTATAGAGTGAATGAACACTTCATGGCATCTTTCAAGGACCAGCAAGAAAACAATCCACAAAGTATTGTCCACTCTGAGAAGCAGAAACCCCTTCTTCACATGGAGGGTATAAAAGAGTTGTGGCAATTTATCTGCTTATATTGTCACTCTAATAAAAACTAAGGTACTTCATTTCATAGGTTCTCAGTTATCAAAAAAAATACAATTTATTGAGCACTTACTATGTGCCAGGCACATAGCTATACATTTTCTCATTACATCCCCTTAACAGTTCTATATGCAAATTCTCTAATGCCAATAATTGCCCCCATGTTAAAGATTAGGTACTAAGGCTTAGCAAAGTTAAGGTCACATAGCTTGTTAGAGAAGTCATTTATAAGGAAGGCAGTGGCATGTAATGAAAGTGCTGTCATTTTACTGAGCATATAAAACCTGACTTTGAATTCATGATCTACTATTTATTTTGCACTTATGTGAAGCACTTAGCCTCCTTCAGCCTTGGTTTTCTCATCTATAAAATGAGAATAATACCTGATAGTGAGTAAGGTTAGAAATCATATCTGTAATGCAGCTAGGGATATGACTTGAAGATGTTTAATGATCACAAAATGGTAGTTCTTTCCCCCCAAATACACGCGCACACACATGCAGAGAGAGAGACAGAGAGAAAGGGGAGAGAGAGAGAGAGAGAGAGACTCTCTCCATGCTTTCAAAGAATTCAGCAAGTGGAATTGAAAAACAGGTATCTCTGCCTGCAAAGCTCAGGACCTTTCCAATATTCTATTCTGCCTTTTATAAACATGAGTTATCAGTGATTCTTTGTCTCACAGCACACAAAGCAAGTTTAAATCATAGCCGATAGATACCTGAATCTTCAAATGTGACACATGACTTTATGAGTGTCTTTAATAAAAGTACATTAAAGGACTAGTCAACCTCACGACTCTAAACCTAACTTTGTGTGTGACCTTTTACAACCATTTATAATAATATTGCAGGAAATTCTGTTGTTCAAAAACGCATGCAGAAATCAATTTCTCCTTACCCCCAGTTACTAATCACAGAATCTGATTTGGGGTATGCGAATGTGTGTGTAATTCTTGACATTAGTTTGATTGGTTGACTTGAACACACTTTTAATGGAGAACATGCTAGATTAAAATAAAAATGTAGAAAGGTTTGGGGAAAAAATATGACCTAAAATCTTTACTAGACATTGCTTTTTCAAAAGAAGGAGAGATTAGATACTATAGTTTATAAACTACCAACTTCTAGTTTTTTCTTAAATTGCATCAATGTTTGAAGGCAGATGGATCATGTTTATTTTTTATTGTTGTTGTTTGTAAATTCCCATTGACTTCAAAAGGGGCATGCCTACTAAGAATAGTGTGCATTTCGCAGCTGAGATTTAAGGGATTTGAGGGACTCAGAAAAGCTGAGAGATAATTGAAGACTCACAAGGGAGGCATAGAAGGGATCAGAACAGCAAAGGGAGGCTCAAGGAGGATTGCAGGGGCTCCAAAGGAGCTGCGACTGGATCAGTGTAACAAACAGAGGTTAAAGGAGCTCCTAATGGCAGAGGAACAGTGAGAGAGAATTAGAATGTCATAGGGGACAAATAAGAAAGAGGATACAAGTATGGGCTAACTATACTCAGAATGCTACACTCATCTGGACATCTTTACCTGTCCCTGTGGACTAGACCCAGCCTACCTGCTAACTCATCCCTAGTGGCAGACCATAAATCCAACTGCCTCCTGAATGTCTCTATTGGGTTGGCCATAAATACTTTACACTTAGTGTGCCTGAGCTTGAATTAATCATCTCTTCTTCCCTGCCTGTGACTTAGGTGTCAGAGTATCTCAGAGAATTTCTGTGACTCATATCTTCCATTTAGAATCTCCTGGTTCTGAATGGTATTCTTGTACCTGGATTCTCTGCCTGCTTAGCTATTTAAATTGACCCTTTGGCTCTAGTGTCTGTCTGGCCTTCAGTTTCACCTCTGTTCTGTGTTCTGCAGTCCTGCAGGCCATCGCTGGGCTTGCCAAGCCCACATTCCTAGAGAAATTGTTTCTGGCTTTCTGTTAGTCTAAGAAAGAAATGTATGCCTTTATTTGATCTTAAAGTTGGGTGTTCTAAAGTTCTCCCTCATCCTTCCCTTCTCTATCTAATAAGCCACCAGGTTTTATCAATTTCACTTCCAAAATATTTCTTCTTTTATATTGCTCACCTTTTTCCTCAATGCCATTTCTTGTAAATTTATTATTTCTTCAACCCTTGACTGAAACATTGTCATCATCTCCTACCTGGTTGCCCTGTCTGTACTCTTAATCCCCATCTCCCACTCTATTTACCTAAATCATGTTTCTAGAATATAAATACAAGTACATCAAATTAGTTAATTCAATTAAAAATCTTTCAATGTCTCCCTATTGCCTTTAGGACAAAGTCCAAACTCTTTAACACAACATATAAATTCCTTCTAAGTCCATCCCCTTCCTTACTTCTTCATCATCACACTCTGCCATTCACTATCTCTTTTGGCACTCCCCAGCCATACTGAACTACTTGAAGTTTAATGGCAGGCCATGCTTCCACATCTTTGCTATTCCTTCCATTTGAAATGCCTTTCTCTCAGCCTCCTCCCCTCCCACTGTCATCCTGATGAACAGCTCTTATTCTACAACATTCAGCTCAAGTGCCATTTGGTAGAGACACTTTCCAAGGCACTCTTCCATTCAATCTCTATAGTCATGGCCAGACATACCCAAGTTATGTTTCCATGGAAGCAAAGGGGCCAGTAGGTTCACACCATATAATGAGAATGTTTTAGGGGTGGGGGGCCATACCCAGCTGAAAATACTGGGAGAAGTCTGGACCAGCACATAAAGCATGGAATGTTTGGGACAGGCCAATGGCTACAGATGATAGTTCAAATCAGAGGAGAGTCAAATGAAATGTGTGGGTGTCCTAATAAAGACATGGCACTCAACAAAGGAAAATCCAATAGCAGTCAATTAACTTAAGTAGGTAGATGGTTGGTTGATATGGGAATTTTGTTACAGAGGGCAGAACTACAGTTCCTATGCTTAGAGATAGCTGGATTGCTTAATAAAATGGGGTCTTGGGCTCACGAAACAAGACAAAAATAATCAGTAACCAGGAGAGGGGTAAAAGAGGAAAACAAATCTAGAAATAGGCAAAAGCCAGTTGTAAGAAATTGAGGCATACATTAAAGAGTCCATCCAGCAGCAAGTGACTTGATGCTGAGCTCCAGCATGCTGTGGGAGAGTGGCTCCAGATCATGGCCTAAGGCCTCCAGTTAGGGACTGAGTAGGGCTGGATCCCAGCAGAGAAAAGCGTGGCTGCAATCTTGCTATGAGCGAGCTGTCAAGACAGAGCCAGGGAGGGCCTAAAACCCTCCATACTCTAGCTAATATTAATTCTGTCAGGGTGGTGGTTTTTCTTGACATTTGGCCTAATTTTTTTCCTTACTTAATTTTATTCAGTGTAATTATTATACCATTATATCTCACTTTTGTTACACCTTTTCATGATCTTTTTAAAGAAAATCTCTCCCTGATATTTGTAGACTTCCAGTGTTTGTAAATTGTCGACACATCCCTATTAATTGTTGCTTAGTCAGCCCTCTTTCCAGTTTACATCCCTAACCTTTCTTTGTATTCCAGGCCGTTTGTTACATGAGCATTTCTCTAAATCAGTTATGCTCTCATCTTTCTGACATGGATATACCCTCATTCAAATGGGGAACTCAGGAGATGGCTCCCTCAGTTTTGTAACCATCACCATGATCAACAGGGCAAACTCACACAGAAACATAGTTCTTCTCCTGTCTGAAGGAGACCCGGTTCCACTCTGCCCCTCTAGAAAATACCTCAGACTTCTGCAAATTATAATGATCTTCTCACCTGAGATGGTAATGAGTACTGAATCTTCCACCTAAGGAATCTGGTTAGATTTTATGGCTTAGCAGTTACATGCCACAGCTTTAAAGACAGAAAGAAAGATCTATTCTAGGTCTATTTTTGCTGAAAAACTTTGGGCAAATTCAATTTTTATAGGCCTCAGTTTCCCTGCCTATAAGATGGCCATGATATCTCGAGGCTGTTGTAAGGAGAAAATATATGTTAACACTTTGGTACAATGTCACATACATAATAATTGTTCAATAAATGAGTTGGTAATTGTGATGCATGTGGAAAATCTCTCAGATCCAGGTTCTCAATTAGGGTATTTTTTTTTTCTCTTCAGAGTTATCAAAGCTGATACTCTCTGAGACTGTAATCATAGACGGAACATGTTTTTCAGGCTTTGGGGATTTTAGTCCCCCAAATTCATTGTGTTCTCCTCTTTCTATGCCAGCAAGGGAAGGTTTCTCTGCCGGTTTCACCTGATCTTTAGAAAGTTGCCTAATGTGAAATTCTAGGAAATTTCTGTCACCTTTCATTTAAGATCTTTGTTGATATGCATCATCCCTGGCTGGAAATTCATGATTAAAAGGTATTTCATAATTGCTACCCATTTCCTTTCCTCCCCAAATCACAGCAAAAAAATGTTGAAAGGATGTTATAGATGAAATCAAAAAGAAATCAATTGCCCAGAAGGTCTTTCGGCATTGATTGACAACCTGCCTGGTTCATACACATCTAACATCTTGTTTCTTGTCATTTTCACACAAACAAGTGTTATATAAGAGGAAACTGAGGCTCCCTTTTTTTAGGTACATTATAAGTAAATTAACTGTAAAATTCTTTTTCCCTTCAGACATTTCCACAACAGGCTCTAAAATAAGTGGACTTCAAGACTTCCTTGGCCACCACATTGTCTCTCTTAGGAGATTTAAATATGCAACCAGCATTTCTGGGTTTGAATCCTGACTCTACCTCTTATGAACTGTGTGATCCTGGGCAAGTTACTTAGCTATTATAAGCCTCATTTCCATCTGTAAAATGGATATAATAACCCCTGCATGGGATAGCTGAGCAGGCTTTCTGGTGTGTAGTGTGAGTTGGAAAATGGTGGCCCCTTCCTGCTCTTCCCGCCTACTTCAGGTCCTTGTCAAACATTCTTAGCTCTCCCTTTTTTTTCCTTCTTGGACAAACCTCTTCTGTTCAAGAAATTATTAATAATGTTCAGGTACATTCAGAGTAAAAACTAAATCCTTGGCTCTGTGTGAAGTGTCCAAATACTTTAAAATGTCCTTTCTTAAATTCCACCCAAAATGCTTTGTGATTTTTAAGCATATTGCCTTATTTAAACAAGCTGCAATCTGATGTTTAGGAAGAAGTGAAAAATAATACGGTGTTGGTGTGGAAAGTCAGAAACTAATATGTTTATTTTTATTTTAAATATTGTGCACATGTACCCTAAAACTGAGTACTGGGCCACTGCCAACACTAGGAAGCCAGGGGTGAGCACAGCCTACCTCCTGAAGTGTTGGAAAAATTACCTAAGAGAATGTGGGCAAGAGCCCTTGCAAACTTTGGTTGATTATGAAAATGGAACCTGAAATGGTAAAAATGCAGGTAAAATAGACAATAAAACAAATACTTGTTAAAGACACACGTTCCGAGAGACCCTACAATTTCAAGTTTTCGTGTGAGATGAGTGTATTTGCATCCTGTCCCCGATATGGATCATGAGTGCTTATGTCACTACATCTCTCTGCACCTCAATTTCCTCCTCTGTCATATGAGAGTAATGCAGTATCTCCCTCAGAGAAGGGCCCCTAAGATTATATATAATCCTTTCCTATGTAACTATGTGAAATAGTTATTACTTGTAAAAAGTAGCCAACATTCTAGAACTAGGGAGATAAAAATCTATCTAACCAAGCACAGGGCACTGCTCCCTCCCTCCCCCAACCCTTTGAAGCATCAAAGTAAGATTTCATTGTTTAAATTCTGATAGTCAAACTTCTTCACTAAATTTTCAAACCACTGACCCTCTTCACCAGTCTGCAGGCTCTTTCAAACTCAAGTGAATGGAAGTGTTTCTTGTGGCGTTTCAGTTGTGCTGTTGAATGAAATTGAAGTCACTCCAACAAATGATGCAAATAGATTGCTGTAGCCTGGGCGAGTTTCATCCAGCCAAACAGAAGAGAAATAACATATAGAATTCTTAGGTATGTCCTTCCCTTTTCTGTGGCCTAGTCCCTCTGCCTGTTGTCATGGATAATATTCAGCTGGCAGGTGCTGTCACTTGCCGCTTACGATTACGGAGGTTTTTCAGCCCAGAACGCTCAAGAGAGCTCTCAGAAGAATATTGCCATTCTGAGATTCCATACTTACCTCTTGTGCGATTCGTCTCCACTTGAAACTGAACGGAATCCCATTAATTATCACTTCAGGTAGTAAATCAGTTTCTCATATGTGAAAGGAATGCTGCAACCAGAGTCCCTCTTTTTGTTTGGGATCGTCAGAGGGTTATTACAAATGGTATTGAACTCATAAGAATAATTTTAGCATTACTGCAACAACAAAGCATTTTGTAAATGTATAACCTTGTTTTTCTTAAAAATCCCTGAATAACTCTGAAGTCACGTTGCTGGCTTAAGTGTGATAGCTCTTCTCTCTCTCTCTCTGTTCCCTCCAACTTTAAAAGCATGTATTCAGTCTCTGGCTTTAAAGTCAAGGCAATCTGCTGATTGACTGTGCTGACATAATTGTGTTAATGACAAGACACGGAGGCTACATTGTTAGATAGGTCGCTTATCATCACTATTTATTTAGTTCGCCCTGCCAAGTCTGAATTATACTTTTTATACATTGTGGTTAGAGCCAGTCATTTAAAGTGCTTCAGTGTTGAAACAACAGTTTTTTTTACAAGTCTTTTTGCTCTAGTTCAAGAGGAAAAAAATGTCTTCTACAGCATCATTAAACAGGGTTCAAAGTAAGTCCTTGCTGAAAGATGTGAAGTTTGAGCTCTTAGGAAATGAAATCTTTGATCTCCAAAATGATTAGCGAAAATATTTTTGTACACAGGCTCATTTTTATTTCATGTTAAAGAAAATAATACAATTTAATCTACATATTACTTTTTATTCTAATGCCTCAAGTCAATCTCTATAACTGCCTGAAAGCCCCCTGCTCACTGCTGAGGGAAGAAACTGGAGACAGGCCTATCTTTCAAGGCATCAGAGCTATTTGGCTGAGTGCAGAAGGACCTCACTTATATGGTGCCACTATCATATTTTCAAAGGATGGTATTTCAAAAATGCAAAATTCTTTTTTCAGATGACAGTTGTGGAGAATTAATATAAAAAATAAGTGAATAACCATGAGTCATTAGACTGAGCTGTTGAAGCAGTAGGCCATCCTCAAGCCATTCTATGAAAATAGGAAGGATGGCCTTTGGGATGAGAAAGAACAACAAATGCTAGGATCATTAGTACATAGGCTGAGCCAACTCTAGATTGTCCTGCTGAAAAATGATACAAGAGTGGAATGGTTATACTGAATGCTCAAATTATCCTCATGTACATAGAACTGACTTTCATTCTTGTCTTGTCTTTGATTTTGCTTGATTTAGGTGCATTTTAAAGCCATATTTATTTATTTACTAGGTGCCAGCCACTGTTCTGGGCTCTGGAGTATGGTAATGAACTAACCCAAGCCCCTGTCCACACAAAGCTTCTATTCTTTATAAGAGACACGTGAGCATTCTTGCACATGAATCCCATGCACTTATACTAGAATTTTTCTGGGATATAATTCTGAGTCATACAATAAGCTCATCTTCTGTATTATGGATAATGCCAAATTTCTCCCCTGAGTGGTTATGTCAATTAACACAGCAGCCCCCAACCAGGGACTGGTTTCGTGGAAGACAATTTTGCGAGGGACCCATGGGTGAGGGGTGGTTTTGGTTTGATTCAAGCACATTATATTTATTGTGCACTTTATTTCTATTATTATTACAGTGTAACATATAATAAAATGATTGTGCAACTTGTAATAATTATACATCTCACCATAATGTAGAATCAGTGGGAGCCATGAGCTTGTTTTCCTGCAACTAGATGGTCCCATCTGGGGGTGATAGGAGACAGTGACAGATCATCAGGCATTTGATTCTCATAAGGAGCGTGCAACCCAGATCCCTCGCATGCGCAGTTGACAATAGAGTTCACATTCCTATGACGATCTAATGCTGCTGCTGATCTGACAGGAGGTAGAGCTCAGTCAGTAATGCGAACAATGGGGAGTGGCTGTAAATATAGACGAAGCTTTGCTTCCTTACTTGCTCGCCTCCTGCTGTGCAGCCCTGTTCCTAACAGGCCATGCTCAGGGGTCGGGGACCCCTGAATTGACATATATGAGAGTTCCCACAGATCTCCCCTTGGTATTTTCAGACTCTGATTTTGCAAATCTAATGGGTGAGAAATTTTATGTTATTATAAATTAAAATTGCATTTCGTGACTACTAGGGAGGTTGAGCATGTTTGCTGTTCAACCTCTCAGTTTGTTGCTGGTGTTTGGCCACTCTGTTTCCTCTTTTCCCTATGGCACCTGCTCATTCTGTTCTTTTTACTTGCTTATTTTTAAGTAGAGATTCTTATCTTTTTTGCATTGTTTTGTTAGAAGTTTTCATATATTCAGATAATGCTTTGTCAACTATGTTTTGCAAATAATTTCACCCTGTCTGTATTTTTCTGTTCTTTTTTCTTTATAGTATCATTTGCTGGACAGAAGGGTTTTTTTGTTTTTGTTTCTGTCTTGTGAGACAGGGTCTCACTGTGTCACCCAAGCTGGTGATGCAATCATGGCTCACTGTAACCTTGACCTCCCAGGCTCAAGTGATCCTCCCACATCAGCCTCCTGAGTAGCTGGGACTACAGGTATATGCCACCATGCCCAGCTAATTTTTGTATTTTTTGTAGAGACAGGGTCTCACCATATTGCCCAGGCTGGTCTCAAATTCCTGAGCTCAAACGATCTTCCCGCTTTGGCCTCCCAAAATGCTGTGAATACAGGCCTGAGCAACCATGCCCCAACTAGGCAGAAGTCTTTAATGTCAAACTTTTCCATTTTTGTATGGCTTTACTATTGAATTGTCTTTTCCTACACTCAGATTAAACAAATATTCTCTAATTTCTTCGAAAAGTTTTTAAGTTTTGCTTTCACATTTAGGTCTCTGATTCACCAGGAATGGATTTGTTGTCTGTTAAGAGATAGGAATTCAAATTTTTTCCCCATATGGTTAATTGATGTTAGCATGTTGGATCATGGATTTGTAGTGCCACCTCAGTCATCCATTATAATTCTGTCTGTTCCTGGATCTCTTCTGGGCAACCAATCCAATCTCTTCTGTTCCACTGGTCCAACGTGTTTATTCCTAACTCTGTATTACACTGTATTAGTTATTGTAAGTACAATTACAATAATAATGTTTCTTTCTATGCAGTATAGTATGACCCATCTTATTCTTCTAAATCATCTTGTCCCTTTGCATCTTCAAGTTAATTTTATAATCATTTGTCAGATTGTATTTTTAAAGTCTTATTCAAATTTTAATTAGACTTTATAGATTAATTTGGAAAGAAATTGTAGCATTATAATGACAAATTTTCTTATACATGAACATGACAGATCTCTCCATTTATTTATTTATCTATTTATTTTTTGTTTATTGAGACACGGTCTCACTCTGTCACCCAGAGTGGAGTACAGCTTACTGCAACCTCTGCCTCCCAGCCTCAAGTGATCCTCCCACCTCAGCCTCTGAAATACATGGGACTACAGGCACATGTCACCACGCCTGACTAATTTTTGTATTTTTTTGTAGAGATGGGGTTTTACCATGTTGCCCAGGCTGGTCTCAAACTCCCAGACTCAAGCCATCTGCTTGCATCGGCCTCCTAAGATCCTGGGATTACAGGCATGAGCCACCACGCCCAGCCTTTCCATTTCTTTAGACATTTTTAATCTTAAAAAATTTTCACCTTTAAGATTTTGTACTCCTTAGTTGGGCATGGTGGCTTATTCCTGTAATCCCAGCACTCTGGGAGGCCAAGCAGCAGAATTGTGTGAGCCCAGGATCTGAAGAGGAGCCTGGGCAAAAAAGCAAGACCCAATTGCCAAAAAAAAAAAAGATTTTGCACTTCTCAAAATTTTTGTTAGAATCTTTTTTCTAAATGAAATACCTTTTCTAAATATTTTTCCGATTGTTGAAATTTACAGGAATGCATTTCCTTTTGTATATGAATTATTTATCCAAAACTATGTTGAAGTCTTTAAAGTCCCAAACCTTCTCGTTATATGCTTTGTTTTTATTTTTTATTAATTTTTATTTATTTATTTATTTATTTTGAGATGGAGTCTCACTGTGTCACCCAGGCTGGAGTGCAGTGGCATAATCTCAGCTCACTGCAACCTCCACCTCCTGGGTTCAAGCAATTCTCCTGCCTCAGCCTCCCAAGTAGCTGGGACTACAGGCGCATGCCACCATACCCAGCTAATTTTTTGTATTTGTAGTAGAGACAGGGTTTCACCGTGTTAGCCAGGATGGTTTCGATCTCCTGACCTTGTGATCCGCCCGCCTCAGCCTCCCAAAGTGCTGGGATTACAGGTGTGACCCACTGCACCCAGCCCACATTTTAATTTTTTTAACCATGTTATTAGTGAATTAGAAATGTTATCCTTACTTCTTTCTAATTTAAAAAAAATTCATCATGTATTGTAGACATAACTAGAGGCTCCAGCACAAAATGAATGCAAGTGGTATTAATGTTCAACCTATGTTCTGTCTTAAATTTGTAGGAGACTTTATCATTAGGTATATTTGCTGTGGATTCAGCAGAAATCTTTTTTATTGTTTGAGTGGTTTTCTTTCTATTTCTAGATTGCTATGACTTTTTATCACAAAGAACTGTAAAATTTCATCAAATACATTTTCTGCATCTGATGAGTGGTCTCATGTAGTTTTTCTTCTTTAATTTGTTCATGGGGTGAATTATCTCAGTAGGCTTCCTAATGTTAAAACAACCTTGCATTCCTGAGATATACTCAAGTTGGTCATGGCATACTTCTTTTTTTTTTTTTTTTTGAGATGGACTGTCACTCTGTCACCCAGGCTGGAGTACAGTGGCACGATCTTGGCTCACTGCAACCTCCACCTCCCAGATTCATGTGACTCTCCTGCCTCAGCCTCCCGAGTAGCTGGGACTACAGGCGCGTGCCACAATGCTTGGCTAATTTTTTGTATTTTTAGTTGAGATGGAGTTTTACCGTGTTAGCCAGGATGGTCTCTATCTCCTGACCTCATTATCTGCCTGCCTCAGCCTCCCAAAGTGCTGGGATTACAGGCGTGAGCCACCATGGCCAGCCTACTTCTTTTAATATATCATTGAATACATTATTTAAAATCTGTTTTATTTTGTGGGAAAATATACAAAACATAAAATTTACCATCTTAAGTATACAGCTTAAGTGTACATCTTAAGTGTACAGTTAAGTATTTCTGTGCAACCAATCTCCAGAACATTTTTGTGTTGCAAAACTGAAACTCTATGCCCATTAAACAACAAATCCCCATTTCTCCCACTCCAGTCCCCAGCAACAACAATTCTATTAATACTTTCTGTCCCTATGAATTTGATTACTGTAGATACTTCAAATAAATAGACTCTTACAGCATTTATCTTTTGGTGACTGGCTTATTGCACTTAACATAGTGTCTTCAAGATTCATCCATGTTGTAGCATGTTTCACAATTTCCTTTGTCTTTAAGGCTGAACAATATCCCATTATATATAATGTATGTATATGTGTGTGTGTGTGTGTGTGTGTGTGTGTGTATAATAAAATCTATATAGTCCCTTTTTTATTTTATTTATTTATTTTTGAGACGGAGTTTTTGCTCTGTTGCCCAAGCTGGAGTGCAATGGGGCAATCTCAGCTCACTGCAACCTCTGCCTCCTGGGTTCAAGCAATTCTCCTGCCTCAGCCTCCTGAGTAGCTGGGATTACAGGTGCCCGCCACCATGCCTGGCTAATTTTTGTATTTTTAGTAGAGATGAGATTTGACCATGTTGCCCAGGCTGGTCTCAAACCCTTGACCTCAGGTGATCCAACCACCTCAGCCTCCCAAAGCATAGGATTACAGGTGTGGGCCATGGCACCCAGCCCCTTTTATATTTACATATAAATACATATAATTATAAAATAGAATATATATATAACATAAGTCCACTTATATATGAATTTTTTTCAATAAAGTTACACCAGGTGTGCCTGCCTCTTTTGCCTCCTCCTCTTCCATCTCCTGCACCTCTTCCACTTCTGCCACCTCTGAGACAATAAAATCAATCCCTCCTCTTCCTCCTTCTCCTCAGCCTTCTCAACATGAAGATGATGAGGTTGAAGACCTTTATGATGATTCACTTCCACTTAATGAATAGTAAATATATTTTCTCCTCTTCATGATTTTCTTAATAACATGTTCTTTCCTCTAGCTTACTTTATTGTAAGAATGCAATCTATAATACATACAACATAAAATATGTGTTAATCGACTGTTTATATTATCAGCAAGGCTACCAGTCAACAGTGGGCTATTAGTGGTTAAGTTTTGGGGGGAGTCAAAAGTTATATGCAGATTTTCAACTGGGAAGGGTATTGGAGCCCCCAACCCCTGGGTTGTTCAAGGATCAACTGCAGTTAGAATCCTACAGTAGGCAGTCTTTTCAGATTAGCTTCATTCACTTATTAATATGTCTTTAAGTTTTCTCCATATCTTTTCATGGCTTGATAGCTCATTCCTTTTAATATCTATTAATACTCCATTGTTTGGGTGTACTGTAGTTTATATATCCATTCATCTGCTGATATGGTTTGGCTCTGTGTCCCCATCCAAATCTCATCTTGTAGCTCCCATAATTCCCATGTGTTGTGGGAGGGACTCGATGGGAGGTGATTTAATCATGGGGGCGAGTATTTCCTGTGCTGTTCTCCTGATAGTGAATAGGTCTCATAAGATCTGATGGTTTAAAAAACGGGAATCTCCTTGCACAAGGTCTTTCTTTGCCTTCTGCCATCCATGTAAGATGTAACTTGCTCCTCCTTGCCTTCCACCATGACTGTGAGGCTTCTCCAGCCACATGGAACTGTGAGTTCTCCATTAAACCTCTTTCCTTTGTAAATTGCCCAATCTCGGGTATGTCTTTATCAGCAGCATGAAAATGGACTAATACACCTGCTAAAGAATATCTTGGTTTCTTGGTTGCCCCCATGTTTGGGCAATTGTTAATAAAGCTGTTATAAACACCCATACATCCACAAGAAGCTTTTTATGTTGTTTATTTTTTAGAGACAGAGTCTTGCTCTGTCACCTAGGCTGGAAAGCAGCAGTGCAACCATAGCTTACTGAAACCTTAAATTCCTAGGTTCAAGTAACCCTCTTGCCTCAGCTTCTGAAGTAGCCAGGCCTACAGGCATGTGCCACCATGTTTAGCTTTTTGTTTTTTTTTTTTTTTAGTTTGTTTGTAGAGACAGGGTCTCACTATCTTGCCCAGACTGACCTCAAACTCCTGACATGAAGTAATCCTCCTGCCTTGGCCTCCCAAAGTGCTGAGATAGGCATGAGCCACTGCACCCGATCCCATGAGCATATTTTTCTGTGTAAAACATAACTCTTCAACTCCTTCAGGTAAACACCAAGGAGCATGATTGCTGAATCATATGGTAATAATAGGTTTAGTTTTGCCTATTAACTGCCTTCAGGGAGATTACAGTCTAGCTAAAGTGATGCTCAAATAGCTAAGTGAAATACAGTGTTGAAATGTAAAACTCTAGAGAACAAGGAGCTATTAGAGAATGTCATGGATTCATGCCAAATGGAGGAAATTATATCTAAGCCGAGAACTAAAAAGTGAATGGTAATTATTCAAGCAAAGAGAGTGGGAAAAGAGATCCAGCCAGAGTAAAAAGAATGTACAAAGACTCCTTGGCATGAAACAGATATAATTAAAAGGCTCGTTGCAGACACTGTGAAGAGAATCAATGGGAAAAGCCATGGCAGTAAATGCTGGTGTAGCTCCACTCAAGAGATGTTGCCACAGTTGAACCCAACTAGCCTAGAATTAGCTACACAAAGAAACAAAACAGATAAACTAAAAAGTCACAAAACTCAAGGGAAGTCATCCTCATAGTGGCCTAAATGCCCTGTGTAATAAGAAAAAAACAGTATGCAAAAGATAAAGATAGGAATTGCCTTTCTTGACTTCTGACAAGTTGCCAGACTGCAACATCTCAGAGAGATAAATTATATTGTTCAATAATTTCTCACGTGTTTCTTCCTCATATTCTCTCTAGCAGATTCTACGTTCCTTGAGCACAAAAATTATGTCTAACTTATGTCTAAATTCCCTTTAAATATAACCCAGAAAACACATTGTAGATATGTTAACTTGCTTTTCACTGGTGAGCAGCAAGTCCCTACATGATTATTTACATCTCATATGCTTTGATAACATTTTTCAAGACCTTGGTGTCTTTGACCTCTAAGAAAGAAAATAATAAAACTTTCAAGACAGGTATGAGTTAGTATATTATCCTTGTTTGAAACAATCTGTTGAAAGTGAATTTTATCCCACAGAATATAATGTCTCCTTTACACTCATTATGGTGTAAATAAATATGGATTTCCATATGATTATTAAATTGACACTATTTTTCCTGTATTTTCCTACTGTTATGAGTGGGAAATATGTAATTTTTTTTAACACACGATTTTCCTTCCCCCTTCAGAAAAATTCTAAGCCCTTTGGGAAATAGCATTTTTGGCACTTGTTAAAAACAATGTACATTTTTACCCTGTGAAGTAAAAAAAGATGGAGGTTTTCTCAAATGTGTTGAGTACTTTTGAGAACACAAGGTCACTCTGGTCATGTCACATAAGTTCAAAGATTGAAGTAGTTTCTTAATTTTCTTTAATCTAATGGGGACATGGTGGGCAACAAAGTATCATGACCCCTATTGTCCTTACTTAGCCCTGTTTTGAGAACACAGGGAAGAGACACAGGGACACACAGTGAATGACTTCCCTAGAAACTATTGTAAAAAGTATTCACGGATTATAAGTATCAGTAAATACATACATGTATTTTCTTTCTTTCTCCCTGTATATAATATATATGTGACACATATAAACTGATAAAAGGTCGTCAAGAAGAAAAGACAGATAGTTTTCTAGATGGCTTTGTTTTAGATTGATACAAGTATCAAGAAAAGACTGATTCAACTATTTGCAAAACTCAGGTATCATTTATTCAAAGTTTAGTTGACCCGTGAACAAGGCAAGAGTTAATGGCACTGACTCCTTCCCAGACAAAAATCCACACATAACTCTTTTTTTTTGAGACGGAGTCTCACTCTGTCTCCAGGCTGGAGTGCAGTGGTGCGATCTCAGCTCACTGCAACTTCTGCCTCCCGGGTTCAAGCAGAGCCTCCTGCCTTAGCCTCCTGAGTAGCTGGGACTACAGGTGCACCACCACGTGCAGCTAATTTTTTGTATTTTTAGTAGAGATGGGGTTTCACCATGTTGTCCAGGATGGTCTCGATCTCTTGACCTCGTGATCCGCCCGCCTCGGCTTCCCAAAGTGCTGGGCTTACAGGCATGAGCCACCAAGCCCAGCCAAAAATCCACATTTAACTTTTGACTCTCCAAAAGCTTAACTGCTAATAGACTACTGTTGACCAGAAGCCTTACCAACAACATGAACAGTCAATTAACACATATTATATACTGTATTCTTATGATAAAGTAAGCTACAGAAAAGAAAATGTTATTAAGAAAATCATACAGAAAAGAAAATGTATTTACTATTCATTAAGTGGAAGTGGATCATTGTAAAGACCTTCATTCTTGTCATCTTCACATCAAGTAGGCTGAGGAGGAGGAAGAAGAGAAGGGACTGGTCTTGCTGTCTCAAGGGTAGCAAAGTCTGAAGAAGTGAAAGAGGTGGAAGAGGAGGCAGGAGTGGCAGGCACACTTGTGTAACTTTGAGAAAGTACATATTCGTTTATCTAACATTTTGCTTTTCACTTCTTTAAAAATGTTTCTATACAGTACCAATCCTTCTTCCACCATTTGCTTTAGTTTCAGTGCCCATATCATAGAAGTGTCCATATTATAAAAGAAGTCAAAAGCAGTCTCAAATAATCAGAACCCTTCTGCCAGGTTGTCTAATTTGTGTTATAGCACTGCTTCTTCTATCTTTTTGCTCATTGTCTGGCACGGGTGCAGAAGCACACATGTCCATTAAGTCATCTCTTATTAATTCCTCTAGTGTAGTGTCTGTTAACTCTTAAATTTCTCCAAGATCCAAATTTTGAAACCCTTGCCGCACCATACCACTTTTGCCATATCCAGAATCTCTTTCATGACTTTCTTGATTGATTCTGTCATAAATCCTGTGAAGTCATGCACAACGTCTGGACATAGTTTTCTCAAGCAGGGACTTACTATTTTGAGCTAATGGCTTTCACAGCTTTTTCTGTAACAACGATGGCATCTGCAATAATGTAATCCTGCCAGACTTTCAAGATGTTCTCTCTAACACGGTTCTCTTTCGTGACATTGGAGATCCTTTCCATAGAGTACCATGTGTGATGAGCCTTAAAGGTCCTTATGACCTCCTGATCTAGAGGCTGAATTAAAGATGTTATGTATGGGGGCAAGTAGACCACTTCTACACCTTTGGTGTCAAACTCATGAAGTCCTGGAGGCCCAGGGGCATTGTCTAGTTTCAAAAGAACTTTAAAAGGTAGTCCTTTATTGGCAAGGTACTTCCTGACTTCAGGGACAAAGCATCAAGAGAACCAATCCAGAAAAATGATTCCCATTGTCCAGGCCTCCTCGTTGTACAACCAAAAGATTGGCAGCTGGTATTTATTTATATTTTCCCTCAAAGCTCCCAGGCTAGCAACTTTATAGACAAGGGTATCCCTGATCATAAGCCTGCATGTACTTGTACAAAATAGTAGAGTTAGACTATCCCTTCCTGCCTTAAATCTTGTGCTTACTCCTCTTCCTTACAAATAAATGTCCTTTATCGCTTTTTTTCCTCCCAGAATAGGGGAATTTCATCTGCATTAAAACCCCATTTGGACAGATATCCTTTCTCCTCAGTGATTTTCTTAATGACATCTAGGAACTTGTCTGTTGCCTTTTGGCTGGCAAAAGCCGATTCTTCTGTTACCTTGACATTTTTAAAACCAAACCTCTTTCTAATATTATCAAACCATCCTTTGCTGGCGTTAAATACTCCAGCTTTAGATCTTTCACCCTCCTTTTGCTTTCAGTTGCTGTATAATGACTTCACTTTTTCTCTAATCATATTAAAGTCTGCAGGTATGCTGTCCATATAGCAATCCTGCACACACATAGAAGCTGCATTTTCAATACAAGATAAAAAGATATTTTGCAAACAGCAGAAGAATATTGTGCCTGCTGGCATATCTGCAGTGACACCTTCAGGAATTTCCTTTTATCTTTTTCACAATGGTTCTTATACTTGGATTTATTTTGAAATGGCAGTCAACTGCAGCTGCAGCTCTCAGTTTATGTTACATTTTAAGCCATTCAAATTTTTCGTGTAATGTCATGACTTTTCTCTGCTTGTTGTGAGCACTTCCAGCACCACTAGCGATGCTTCTTACGGGTACCCTGGTGTTATTCAGGGTTCTGGGTATGGTGCTAAACACAATGAAAACCAAGTGAGAACCACAAGAGATTACTTTTTACTGCAACAGGTAATTTACTATAGAGAGAAAGTACTAATGTGGAGGTAATTAGTAGCATCATCGGGCATTTTAAGGAGATACTCCAAACACTTGAGCTCACCACAATAGCAGCAGGAGGTGGCTACAAAATTATTACAGTTGTACAGTATGTACTAGAGTTAATTTTATGTAGTTATGATTTAATACTGTGTCTTTATGTTTGTTTACATTTCTCTCCACTGCAAATGGCACCATGTACAGTCTACACGTGTTTGTGTGTGTGTTTCGATAAATTTTAGCTTTTTATAATAGATTTATGTATACTTTATGATAGTGAATGATAAAACAGACTAGTATCTACATATATCTTAATTTTTTCAACACTTCTAGGCTACACAGTTTGCAAGATTTTTTTTCAAATTGTTGCAAATCTCCAGAACATTTTCTAATATATTTATTTTTAAAAATCCATTTATAAGTGGACCCATGCATTTCAAACCCATGTTGTTCGAGGGTTAACTATAGTTACTGAGCACAATGTGCCAGGCACTGTATTAGGTTCCTGGGATATATAGTAGTGCATAAAATAGACACATCTTATACTTAAAGTCAGGCCATACTGTAGTGCAAATAGCCTTTAAGATATATCTTGGAAAGGATTATGTACATGACAAATATGTGTCTTGTGGGAAACCAATTACAAATAGCTCTTGTCATTATTTTCATCTTTTTTTTCACGGTGGTGGGCAGGGTTTCACTCTTTCACCAGATTGAAGTGCAGGTGCGTGATCTCAGCTCACTGCAACCTCCACCTCCTGGGCTCAAGTGATCCTCCCACCTCAGCCTCCTGGGTAGCTGAGACTACAGGTGTGCGCCACCATGCCTGGCTAATGTTTTGTATTTTTTTGTAGGGTTTTGCCATGTTGCCTAGGCTGCATTATTTTTGTCTTCAGCAGAGACTGAGAGTTAGAACAATTATTCTAATAAGTCCATTTTGTGCAATCCTCTCTACTGGTATTGACTCATTCACACCAAAACAGCATGGTACTGGTACCACAACAGAGATATAGACCAATGGAAGAGAACAAAGCCCTCAGAAATAATGCCGCATATCTACAACCATCTGATCTTTGACAAACCTGACAAAAACAAGAAATGGGGAAATGATTCCCTATTTAATAAATGGTGCTGGGAAAACTGGCTAGCCATATGTAGAAAGCTGAAACTGGATCCCTTCCTTACGCCTTATACAAAAATTAATTCAAGATGGATTAAAGACTTAAATATTAGACCTAAAACCATAAAAACCCTAGAAGAAAACGTAGGCAATACCATTCAGAACATAGGCATGGGCAAGGACTTCATGTCTAAAACACCAAAAGCAATGGCAACAAAAGCCAAAATTGACAAATGGGATCTAATTAAACTAAAGAGCTTCTGCACAGCAAAATAAACTACCATCAGAGTGAACAGGCAACCTACAAAATGGGAAAAAATTTTTGCAATCTATTCATCTGACAAAGGGCTAATATCCAGAATCTACATTGAACTCAGACAAATTTACAAGAAAAAAACAAACAACCCCATCAACAAGTGGGCGAAGGATATGAACAGACACTTCTCAAAAGAAAACATTTATGCAGCCAACAGACACATGTAAAAATGCTCATCATCACTGGCCATCAGAAAAATGCAAATCAAAACCACAATGAGATACCATCTCACACCAGTTAGAATGGTGATCATTAAAAAGTCAGGAAACAACAGGTGCTGGAGAGGATGTGGAGAAATAGGAACACTTTTACACTGTTGGTGGGACTGTAAACTAGTTCAACCATTGTGGAAGTCAGTGTTGCAATTCCTCAGGGATCAAGAACTAGAAATACCATTTGACCCAGCCATCCCATTACTGGATATATATCCAAAGGATTATAAATCATGCTGCTGTAAAGACACATGCACACATATGTTTATTGTGGCACTATTCACAATAGCAGAGACTTGGAACCAACTCAAATGTCCAACAATGATAGACTGGATTAAGAAAATGTGGCACATATACACCATGGAATACTATGCAGCCATAAAAAATGATGAGTTCATGTCCTTTGTAGGGACATGGATGAAGCTGGAAACCATCATTCTCAACAAACTATCGCAAGGACAAAAAACCAAACACCATATGTTCTCACTCATAGGTGGGAATTGAACAATGAGATCACATGGACACAGGAAGGGGAACATCACACCCTGGGGCCTGTTGTGGGGTGGGGGAAGGGGGTAGGGATAGCATTAGGAGATATACCTAATGTTAAATAATGAGTTAATGGGTGCAGCACACCAACATGGCACATGTATACATATGTAACTAACCTGCACATTGTGCACATGTACCCTAAAACTTAAAGTATAATAAAAAATAAAAAAAAGAAATATCTTCCCACATGCAAATATTCAACCAGGGTTTGACAGTTATTTCCAAATTGTTCAACACTAATTTCCTTATGTGTCACCTTTCTTCTCATGTGGCTATCTCTGGGTGTCTCCAGCCAACCTGCATGCAGTAAAGGAATTATCCTTTGTTTTTCACTAATTTGCCTTCTACATTAGACCACATCTTTCAAACCACCCCAGATGGTGGATTTTTACATGACTTCTTCTACACTCAAAAACATTCTTTCCTTATTGCATGTCAAGTTTGGTAACTTACTAAGTGAAAATATATATATATATGCCCATAATTCCAGAGAATGGCTCACTTAGGTTTGATTTCAAGGGAATTGAAAAAATGTAAGTCCTATATCCTGCTGTGAAGTTAAAGGGAAAGATCAGCCTTAGTGGGTATTGTAGCAGTTTTCCTTATTATAATTGTTCATTATCTAATTATAATTAAAAGAATACCAATAGAACATCGCTTCCAGGTTTCTAAGAGTTCTTTTATATAGCTCCTTTCTTGTTCTTAATATTTCTTTAAGCAATAGGTTTTTTGAAGTGTATTGTATGTCTCTCAAAATAGAAACTGTAAACCTTTAAGTCATTTATCTATTCTGAACTTAACCCACTCATGAGGTCACCATATGTCTCTTCTTTTCCTCCCATACTTTGAGTTACATTTCCTTTTTAAGGGCCAGTGGTTTTGTTTTGTGTTTTAATCAGTTATGAAAAAGTTTGCCTTTATGCCATTCTTAATAGCTTAAGTATATTTATAAGACATAAATGTTCAAAGTAAATGGAATATGTCCTGTAAAATATTTTTATAAAGAAAAGGGCAAGAGAGGCAAATTCCTTAATGTGATTCAAAAAATTTTGTAGGTAAAAAACTCTAATCTGAAGATGATGAAAGTGCAGACTAATTCTGGAAGAGTAATAACCAACTTGGACAATTGTTAACCTGTTTAAAAACTCTTAGCTGGTAATCCCTGATGATCTATAATTTCCCAGAAACTGTTCTGGTCCATCAGTACTTTTATTAAAGAAGACTAGATACTTTGGAAGTCATTGAAGTCATATGGTCAATAGTTTTACAAATAATGTATATATTAGATTAAGTAAATTCTATTCTATTCTTAGTTTACCAAGAACTTTTTTACATTTGTGGATATTGATTTTTTTTTTTTTTTTTGAGACGGAGTCTCGCTCTGTCGCCCAGGCTGGAATGCAGTGGCGCAATCTCGGCTCACTGCAAGCTCCGCCTCCCGGGTTCACGCCATTCTCCTGCCTCAGCCTCTCCGAGTAGCTGGGACTACAGGCGCCCGCCACCACACCCGGCTAATTTTTTTTGTATTTTTAGTAGAGACGGGGTTTCACCGTGGTCTCGATCTCCTGACCTCGTGATCCGCCCGCCTCGGCCTCCCAAAGTGCTGGGATTACAAGCGTGAGCCACCGCGCCCAGCCGGATATTGAATTTTATCCAATTTTTTCTTCATCTGCTGAAATGATTGTATGAGTTTTCTGCTTTATTCTATTAATGTTGGTGATTCATTGATTAGTTTTTTTTTTTTAAGTGAAAGCAAGTTTATTTAAAAAGTAAAGGAACAAAGAATGGCTACTCCACAGGCAGAGCAGCCTCACTGATTAATTTTTAAATGTTAAACCAACCTTATATTCAAGAATCAACTTGATTCATTATGATGTATGTATTATTTTAATGTATTACTAGATTCTATTTTCCAATATTTTGTTCAGGATTTTTGCAGCTATGTTTGTATGAGAAATTGCCTTATGCTTATTTTTTTAAAAGTACTTGGCAAGTTTTAGTGTCAAGGGTATGCTGACCTTTTAAAATAAATTAGAAAGTGTTTTCAGTTCTATTCTCTGGAAATATCTGTATATGATTGTTGAAAATTGATGTAATTTTCCTTAAATATTTGGAAAAATTCATTGGTAAAGCTATCTGAGATTAAAGACTTTTTGTGGGAAGGTTTGTATTAAGGATTCAATTAATTTAATATATATAAGAACATTTAGATATTTTGTTTCTTGTTTTATTAGTTTAGAAAACCTGTGTTTTTCTAGAAATTTATCTATTTCACTTAAGTTTTCCAGTTTCTTAGCATAAAGTTGTTCACATTATGCTCTTAGTATTCTGTCAGTGTCTCGAATCTGTAGTGATGTCCCATTTTTCAGTTCTAATATTGGCAATCTGTGTCACTCTCTTCTTGATCAATCTATCAGTTTAAAAGTCTTTTCAGAGAACAAACTTTTGGCCTTGTTGATTTTATTTTCTTATAAATTTGTTTTTTATATTATTATTCTCTACTTTTATCTTTAGTGGTTTCTTCTACTTTTGTTGGTTTTCATTTGTTGTGAGTTCTCCCCTGTATTTCTTGATATCAATTCTCACATTCTTGATATTCAGCCTTTCTTCTTTTAGCATGTATGCATTTAAGGCTATAGTTTCCCCTTAATCACAGCCTCAGCAAATTCCTAAAACTTTTGATATGTTATATTTTATTATCATTTGGTTAAATTTTTTTTCCAATTTTCTTAGTGACTGCTTATTTTCTGCATAAATTATTTATAAATGTGTTGCTTGATTTCCAAACATTTGGTTTTTTTATATTTGTTTATTAATTTATAGCTTCATTCCACTGAGAACAGAAAACATACTCTGACTGATCTCAGTTTTCCAAAATTTGAGACTTAATCAATGATACAGGATATGGTCTATTTTGGTAAATATCCCACATGCACTTGAAAATAATGTGTATTGTTAGGTTCAGATATTTTATGTATTTATTGACTTTCATCTGCTTTGTTTACAAGTTAGTAAGAGAAGTGTTATAGTTTCTCACTGTTATTACAGATATGTCTATTTCTACTTTTTTCTTTTTTTTTTTTTTGAAAAGGAGTCTCGCTCTGTCGCCCAGGCTGGAGTGCAGTGGCGCAATCTCGGCTCACTGCAAGCTCTGCCTCCCGGGTTCACACCATTCTCCTGCCTCAGCCTCTCTGGTAGCTGAGACTACAGGCGCCCGCCACCACGCCCGGCTAATTTTTTGTATTTTTAGTAGAGACGGGGTTTCAGCGTGGTCTCGATCTCCTGACCTCGTGATCCGCCCACCTCGGCCTCCCAAAGTGCTGGGATTACAAGCGTGAGCCACTGCACCCGGCCTTATTTCTACTTTTTTCTATCTATTTTTGACTTGTGTATTTTGATACTATGTTGCTAGGTGGTACAAACTTAAAATTATTATCTGCATCTAGTTATTCAAATCCTTTTATCATTTTAAAATGTCACTGCTTATCTCTCAAAATGCTCCTTTATCTGATATTAGTATAAATACAGCAGCTTTTGGGGCAGTTAGAATTTGCATTATTCCTGTGTCCATCCTTTTACTGTCAAATTTTCTGTGTACCTGTGTTTAAGATGTATCTCATGTAAGCAACACATAGTTGGGTTTTGTTTTTTCACCCAATTTGACAATCTTTGTTTTTCAATTGCAGTATGTAGTCTATTGACATTAAATGTAATTATTGATATTTGTAGTTTCATAGCTATAACCTTACTACTTGTTTTCTATTTGTTCCTTCTGCTTTGTATATGTTTTTGCTTTCTTTTTGCCTTCTTTTAAATTAATTAATTATTTTAAATCATTCCATTTTCTTTTTGTTGGTTTGTTAGTATTTTATTATTATTATTATTATTTTTGAGATGGAGTCTCACTCTGTTGCCCAGGCTGGAGTGAAATGGCACCATCTTGGCTCACTGCATGCTTTGCCTCCTGGGTTCACACCATTCTCCTGCCTCAGCCTCCCAAGTAGCTGGGACTACAGGTGCCCACCACCACACCCAGCTAATTTTTTGTATTTTTTTTTTTTTTTTTTTTTTTTTAGTAGAGACGGTGTTTCACCGTGTTAGCCAGGATGGTCTCGATCTCCCGACCTCGTGATCCACCCACCTTGGCCTCCCAAAGTGCTGGGATTACAGGCATGAGCCACCACGCCCGGCTGTATTTTATTATTTTTAATGATTACCCTAGAGATTAAAGTATGCATCGTTATTTTATTGTAGTCCAACATATAAATAAATTCATGTTTTTACTCCTTCCCAAGTAATACTGATGTTACCAACATGTTGATTCCCTTTGTCCTTTCTACCTTTTGTGTATTTGCTGGGCATTTGAGTTCTATATATTTCTTGTACTACATAGGACATTAGTGCAATTAGTTTTCACAGTAAATATTCATTTTTATTTACCCTTATTATTTAACACTGGCCAATGGCTGGCTGGCTTGCTTGTTCTTTCCTTCTTTCTTTATCTCTTTGCTTCTCTCTTTTCTTTGCTTATTTGTTTCTTTCTTTCTCTAAACTTTCTTATAGTTACGTTGGTTTGCTACTAGAAAAGTTGGCAAATAAACCATTTATACAACTGATTGGAGTTTTAGAAAAATTTGGCTCATGTGGACTGAGACAAGGTGACCAAACAGAAAGTCTGAAAACTTCAGTTTGATAGTGAGCTTACTACTGGCTGGCTATACAACATTGGACAAGTTTCTCAATTTGCCTATCTTTAAAGTGAGGGAATAGGGTTTTATAGAAAGTTGATTCCTATTTTAGTTTTTTGTAACACTAAGACATTTTTTCTTTGCCAGGACTATTCTAATAGACTGTTCTATTATGTCATACTGTCTCTTATTTTTGTAATTTTTAATTTATTTAAATTATAAATTTATTTATATTAAATTAAACTATAAATTTAATTTTATTGAATTGTTTTGGATCCAATTATAGACAGAAGTATAACAACAAGAGCTTTTTGTTACTGCCACTAAAATCTAAAAGTTAAACAAGTTCCAATATTTCAATTTTTCTACAAATTATCATATGAAAAGTATATTGTCAGTTAAATATAACATTTTCAAAGACTATTAAAAATTTTGCTGCTTTCTTGATTATCTGTGATTCTTATTTCTAATGCTGAACAAATATATACACACACACACGGATATAAAGGCACACTTTCTGTGGTATGTTATTTTATGTTTCCAATTATCTCAAGGGATATAATGAAATTCTCAAGAATTAATTTTAATTCACTTTAAAAAATAAATATGCCCCATACCATTTTGGGTGCTGGGTGTAAAAATAAGAGAAAATAATTAGTATTAAGTTAAACAATCTCTAGGAGGTTGGAAATAAAATTTAAAGGACAAATAAAACTTCTTATTTCTTGTAATATAATAGGAATTCAGCAAATGTTGAATAAATGAATGAATGCCAACTATGAATAAAAGGGAATTAAACTTTGTACAATCATTTGAACAGGAATATAATTGAGAGTAACTGACGCTGCAACTTGGCAATATCTGGGGAAATCAGAATTATTTGATTGATTTCTTTAAACTGAAAAGAAGCATTAACAGAATGGGCCAGCATTTTTGTCATCACAAGCCAGTGGTATAATCATAATTAGTAGCTGCCAGCAATATTCCATTGCAACCAATGCAGCCATGTAGAAATCAATGCTTATCTAGAGAAACCCAAGGAAAACTATGGTCTTGCCTGCTTTAAATACTGTTTCTTCTTATTTCCTTACCTTATCTTATCTTGAAAATTTTGCGCTCAAATCTATTCATAATGTTTGACTTGTTAAAGTTAGACATTATTACTTACAAAGTCAAAAGCAATCTATATTGTCTACAGTCCATAGTCCAAAAGTAACTCACCCAGAGAGCAACTAGATTTGTTTAACTCAAGCAGGAGGAAAATTTTCTATTTTCCAACAAGTTCTCCAAAATAACATGCTTATTTTTTCTTGAAAATATATTTCAAATGCTCATTCCTCTTCCTAGTTCTAAAGGCTGCTGTCTCATAGCCTATTAAAAAGTTTTACCTCTCCTAGAATTTACAGTAGAAGGGTAAGCAAAAAGCGGCACTGATTTCGGCAATCAAGAGGGGACAGAGGGGACAAGCCTCGTCCTCACAGAGCAAGTCTGGAGTCCTTCTGGATGGATCCTCAGCACGACCACAGCCTTCTAAATAGTGCTTCATATTTACTTGTTCCTTGAAAAATAGAAGCAATATATGTTCGTGGTATAACATTTCAACAAATATATAGGGTGTACAAACAAGAAAAATTAAAGGTACCCATAATTTTGCTACACAGTTATTTTATTCTGTAGAGCATCTTTTTCATGCTGAATCGAGGCAACATTTTATGTACAGCCTGTACTCTGCTTTTTTGTATTTTATTTCATAGATGTTCTAAAATTAGTAGTTTCCCTATTGATAAAAATTTAGGCTATTTCTACTTTTTTAATATCTTAAATAATTTTAGATGTATATCCTTGTCTACGAATCTTTATGTTCATAACTGTTTCCTTATAATGAACTACTGGCCATGGAATTATGTGTACCTTTGGCATAGCATTTCATAGCTCTAGATAAAGTTTACACATCACCAAGATCACAATTTTTTGCACTACATGTAAGTGATGTACAAGAATAGCAATTTTTTCAATAACTTTAGCAAAATTGAACATTATAGTTTTCTTTGTTCCTTGCTAATTTTTACAAGGTTAAATGTATCTGTCAGTTTCATATTTATTTTTCACAACTTCTTATTTGAAACAGGCAAGTTCAGCTGTATTGTGGAAAAAGGATTTAAGTAAAGATTGAACCTGGTGAAATGCAGATAGCTGGTCCACTTGAGGACATTCCATTTCTTCGCTTCTCCAATGGAGCAGGTGTCTGCACTCAGCTCACATGCTTGCGTGTATGGTGGCATTGCCTACTCTCTACCCAGTTGTCCCACCAACTCCCTACACTCTACACCACTGAAATCTGTGCAAACAAGATCAAGCTACTGATCATCTTCTGAACAATGAATTCTTTTCTGACAGGGAAGGATTGTTCTGCAACTCATGTGGAGCACCAAGGGTGCTGGAGACTCAGGTCCATAGAACCCCGCTTTACCATATGGATCTGCATCATAACACTGTATCATGATAATGCAAGACTAAACACTGGACTTGATGCCCACGGCAATGATGCTGTGTTTATCAAACAATAAAACTATTATCTTAAAAATCTGTGTAACTTGAAACCATCCTAGATGATTCAATACCTCAAGGCTTTCAAGAGAACAAACATTGTGAACAACGGCTTGACTTTCTTATGAAGAGAAATAATTAAATTGTAAACCAATTTTTATGCACCCTGATGATTTTTTGTTTTGTTTCCTGAGCTGAGTATCCTTGAGAAATTCAACAGTGATAAGTAAAACTGCATTGTAACTGCTCAGGATTTGTTCAACATTCAGTGTTTATTGACCAGAAGCAGTTAAAGTGTTTGGGTAAGGAATATAGACTCAGACCAGACTGCCCCAGCTCCGACCCAGCTTCTCCACTTAATAGCTATGAAGTTGAGCAATTTAGTGAACCTCTCAGTGCTTCACTTTTCTCTGTAAAATGGGGAAAATTTGAATCTATCTGCGGATGCTACGTGGGTTAAATAAGAGAATATGGGCTTATAACAATGCCTGAAACATGCTCTATAGATGGTATCCATTAGTGTAAGGCCTCTGTGGAGAACAGACATTTGACTCAATATAGCAATACATTAAATATATTCATATAAATTAAACATGGTGACTAACTTCAACTAATTTCCATCATAGTGGGGAAAACAAAACATGTATTTAAAACCTGCACATTATTTAAGGACCAGATTAAATGCATCAAAATCTTCATTAATTCCATGTTATTTAATGTAATCTTTCCCACAGCAACTTAAATGTACTTCCCTTTAACATGTTCTACCAAGTTTTATAATTAATTATGTACACGTTTATTCTTTCCTACCAGATTCTGATATCCTTGAGACAGATTCACTTCCTACTCTTTCTGCATGCCTGGTTGAATGACTGGCACATAGTAAATGCTCAATAAATGTTTGATGAATGCATGAATAACAATATAAGGCATTATATGGTGACAAAAGCATCACACAAAAGCATCACAACTGAAGCACAATTAAGCACCATAAACATTAACCTTCATCTCCTGCCATGACTGCTGAAGAGATCCAGAGAGATCCACTCCTGATCTGCATTCGTAGGGCAAGTTTTACAAAAAACATGGCACGGGAGGAGGTTCTTCAATGTTTAAACACAGCACTCAGTCTTATAGAGGCTCTGCTTCTTTAATCGGCCCTTTCTAATCTTCTCTCCTCATTGTGAAATTCAGGAAATATGTTTCTTTACATGCCTCCTCAAATTTACAGAACTGGCCCAAGCATTGATTTTCTAGACATAATTCACCCCCATTGCAGATGTCCTAGGAAATGGAGAGCTCTATGACAGAAATACACATCATGTGTCCAAAGTAACTTCATAATGGTTTCTGGGTTGTTAAAACAGGAGGAAACCATTGCCTTTTAGAGGAAAGTTACAGTAAATGTCACCATATGAATAAACATTGCAGTGACATGCTTAAGCCTGGTTTTACTTGTTATGATTATGTTGTCTGACTCTTACCACCAGAAGTGTTTCCCTCATATTTTCCTTCACATTAACATTTACGATGGAGGGGCAGCATTCCCCTTTGCTCACATTGGCCAAAATGAGTCCCTTTACACCCAGCAATATTTCAACAGTCACAGACCAGTGAGAGACCAGCATAAACCCAGCTTGCTGTGGGCCTCAGCATGTTCCACCAGCTTTACCCCAGCCAACAAAACTGCCATTTGGAATCTATCTGCTGCATTTCACGGACCTAAATTCTGACCTAGTAGGTAGTCATTGAACTCGAACAGAGCAGAAAGGGCCAGAGGTTCTAAAGGGAAACATTCTCCAGCACCACTACATGTGCCCTAAGACATGAAACACCAAAGACAGCACCTTGAGGCATATTTTTAAGTGCAGAAGTAGCAAAAAACAGAACATGACTCCCCAACCCTTCTTTATATTCCAATGAGATTTGCTAGTTTAACCAGAGCTGCAGTACAAAAGCACTTGTGGTTCATGTTATATTAATAGTGTGGCCTGATTATCGAAAACCATTACTCTTGGTTATCTTGCAGCGGCTGTACAGAGCTGCTATAAGTCAGAGTGACTGCCCACACAGTGTTTGCTCCATGCTTATGATAACAGTATTCTTAATGCAAAAGTGCATTTGTAAAATTATTGCCTTTTAAAGATCAGATTTGTTATAAATGAGATGTGATCACACAATTGCTTTTCTCTGTATAAAAAAATTAAATACATAAATTAAATGTCAGTATCCTCCATTGTTGTGGCTTCCTACGAGTCAGTTTACTTGTGGTCAAACTCTGAGGTATGGCTTTCAAAGCAGATGCGTTGTTAGCCGAATCCTGGCCAGAGGCACAAGCAGTTGCTTTTCTTTTCCTTTCTTTGATGTTGTCTTCTGTAGTTCTGATTGCGGCCTTGTGGATCCAACCCTTTTTTATGCTTGTCGAGGGGGGCTTTGTTTAGTTTAGTTTTGTTTTTTAAAACAGTAATGATAATGGATCGGAAACCATACCATTTCCCTATAGATTCAAATCATTGTTTCCGGTTCTTTGCAGAACTCCATGTGGCTCAGAGTGGCTGCATTCAGAGCGCCTTAATGCTAATGCCACCGTGGTTGACTTTTTAATGTAGCACTCCCTCGCTGGGACACTTTTTCACAAGCTTGGGTTTTGTGTGGAGAAGAGACAAAGACAGGAAGGAAAGCAACACTAATAAAGTAAAAGAACTCAGCTTTAATGCTCACTAATCTCCTCCTCTAGGTTATATGTCTCATTATACATGTTACACCGACCGGGAGTCTGAGAGCTATGGCTTTACTTCTGCAGCGCAAGGGACTCTACTGCCGTGCATCTTCCAACACTCTCAAGTTCCTTTACAAACAAAAATATAAGGGGAAAATATACAAGGCTCTCTCCCTTCTTCTGCTTTTCCTGTTTGAACAGCATCGTAGAATCCGTGATTGTTACAGACAGTTAAGCTTTTCAGACCTAATTCATTAAAAAAAAATTCATGACAAGTTGTTTGAAATGTGGTCCCTTAAGCTTTTTCTGTCTTTTAGAAACTGTTTCATATCGCTATCTAAGAAGAAAAGCCAGCCAAGATTTACATTTTAATTTAGTTAACCAAATAGTTCAGACTGTGTTCTCCAAAGACAAAGACTGGTCTGTAAGTGGGCCGGATTTTCCTGTATTTTATTGCTGTAATTTGCATGAGAAACACCAGATCCTGTATAATTGTTGCTTTGTTGTTGTGATACGAGTAGCTGTTTCCAATGTCAATAATTATAACTTGAAATGAAATTTAGTAGCAGTTAGGGGGTGGGGAGTGGAGGCGACTGCCAGCCAGTCAGAATTTCACATCAAACTAACCACAGTCTAGCCTTCTAAACGTGATGCGTGCAGCGACCAGGCTTCCAACAAAACTCCACACAAAGTAAACAGAATGAGCAAGTCACTTGGGCCTCCCCACACTATACATCTCGTGTTATGCCATTTTGTTTGGTGTCTAATGAAGAACTAGCATGTTTTATATATGATGGCTGCTAATTGCTTCATCAGCCATGCAAATCATAAAGGCAAACTGTGTCTTATCATAAAATCAGTAACTAGGCCATTTAAAAGCGAGGCTCAGGGAAGCATTATTATGTGCTTCTTTTGCCCCTGCATTCTTTTTTTTTTTTTTTTTTATGACTTTGTATTAAGTTGTAGCATTTTCCCTGTGGTCATTTGTTCCTTTAGATTAGTCTTCAGTTAAGATAAGCACGTAATGGATGAAGCAGCGAGGGACTGTGTCGAGATTGCTGCGGCGGCGGCGGCGGCGGCTCTTGGCCCAGCGTTGTGAGCTGATCCACCCACCACTTTGCCCCGGATGCTCTCAACTTATCTGAGAGGGAGGACGTTGTGAAGAGAGACTGCAAAATCTTGGGTCTGCCCTTATAGCCATGTGCCTGCCTCGGCTCTTTGTCAACATGGGGAAGATTGAATTGCTGAGACCCACTGCTGCACGGTCTTTTAAAGGTAACACGAAACCAGCAGAGTGGAAAAAGAAAATGAAAGTGGAAGCAGGATAGAGAACGGAACACCTTTAAGAGCCCCCCGGCTGAGTGGGGTGTCCTGACGGACAGATATCTCTTCAGTACTGGAAATTCGGACCCTCCTTAGCTCCTTATTCCAGATAATTAGCACCTTAGGGTTGACTAGGGGTGTGTCCCACATTTTCCTGATAATCAACTCATAGCTAATAAGGCATTTTGTTGTCCTTATTGTTGTTTTTCTCATCAGAGGAAGGAGAAAAGTTCAATGAAGGAATCTTTTTAAAAACCCATACATTCATAACAAAATTAAAATCTTATAAAGCAGTTTGCATTAAATCACCCAACCCAAATACTGCAGGCATATACACTGGCAAACCAAGGAATCTTTTACAGTGAATATAATTCCAGGCTAACTAGCAGAGGTGTCAAGGCAACAAAGAAATTCTGCCTGTGCACTAATTCCTCACCGCAGCTGTTGGGGTGTTAGATTAGGAGGCTGTACACCTTTCCCAGGAATATTAAAGCAGACTGTCTAACCGCCTGTGTTTGTCCTCGTAGCCTCATTCTTGCTGCTAGCAGAGCATGTCCCAACTGTTGTCAATTTATCAATGTAACGTGCACTGGTGGGCACAGTGTGAGCAGCCATTAGGACAGGTGCCTCTATCCATCACAGCCAGTCACTTATTCCACCTTGTCAAGGAAACTAAATGGAGCTTTTGGAGAAATGTAAACAACTCTCTAATGGACAATCAAAGCACCACTTTCTGAAGCAAACAAGAGGAAGAAATCTGACAAGACATTTTTAAGGGGGGGGTGATACTATTTAAGTGTTTTTTAAAAGAATTTTTAATGGTCATGGTTTTAAAACACTGGGGTGAAGTGGGCTTGAGGGGAAGTAAATAGGAGAAGTAAAACAGCTAAAGCAAAGCCCTTCTCGTGGCCAAAGATTGAGAAATGAGGATTATGACTTGGTGAGGTAACTGAGTGGAGGGACCATTGACTATTCTGGGGAAGATGCACAAAATTGCCAACAAAGTTAATTAAGAAAAAGAAGAAGAAGGAAAAGAAATCGTAACAGAAATGGAAGGCTTGTAGTTAATCATTTTTTATTGATATGTTTTTAAAGTTCCAAATGTACATGAGGAGGACAGAAAAACACTATTTAAATATTTGCTCCCCAAGACCACCCTTCATGGCACAAGCCTAACTTAACAGATGGCTTTTTCACTGTGTCCCAGAACACAGAAAAGTCAGCTTTGTCAAACCAGGAGGAGAAGCAGATTCTTCAGAAAATGGCCTGACTTTAACCCCCTGCTCGGGGCCATTCTTAGATGATGAGCATCGCACTGCTGGGATGCTGCTGAGGGGAGGAGAAAACCTCCAAAGTAGCAATTTCCAGCATGAGCATTCGGGACTGCACCTTGAATGTCACTGTGAAGTGACGAGGTAGCCAGGGCACACCGTGGAGCGCAGGTGTTCCTGGCATGGCAAGCCCGGTGCTTTTAAGCAGATGGACAGCGCCACACTGTGCCAGCTGAAGCTTCTGGGTGGTCTTCCAGGGACGCTTTGTGGTTATCCATTCTGGAGGCAACAAAGACTGGAGCTGCCAATAGCTGCGTCGTGGGGGAGGAGAGCTGGCCATTCTCAGAGCTGAATGCGAATAAAGAGAAAAGAGATGCTCTAGGAAGAGGTTGCCTTCTGGGAATCAGGTAGCAGCGAGGGGTCAAGAGGTCACTGCAACTTTGCCAGCTGTCATGTCTGGGAATAAATAAGGAGCATGAATTGGGACTGTTGAAATTGACCCTGACACTCTTTTATAAGAGAATACCTGCCTGAGTCAACTTGGACTCCCCTGTTGGGTGTCAGCTACTTTGTCCTCATCAGTGTCCCTAATTTAGGGTTACCCTGGGACATAGGGGTCAATATCCTATTCAGATAAGGTAAGAGCTGGATCTTATCAGCTTTCTAGAGCACTATGACCTCAGTTCTCCAATCAAGTCTTCCTAATAGTCAGGACCCATAGGTAACAAACACCCCATTAGGAAGAATTTGAATCTTTGTTTCCAGTCAGGTGAGCTATTCTTCAAACCTGTGCAGTCCATGACAACTTTCTGTGATAAGGAAATGTTCTCTGCAGTGTTCAGTATGGTAGCCACTAGCCAAATCTGGCTTTTGAGTAAGCTGGAATGTGGCTAGCAGGACTGCAACACAAATATTTAACTTTTACTTAGTTTTAACTGATTCACATTTGAATTTAAACAGTCCCAAGTTGCTAGTGGCTACTAGTGAAAAACGTAGCTCTAGACCCATTTCCTGAAAAATATGTAACACTGTATAAATCTGACCATACATAAATCTGACCAAATAAAGCTCTTCCGGGAGTGTGCTGTCCAATATGGCTGTCTGCACGTGGTTATTTAAATTTAAATTAATTATAACTCAATGTAACTAAAGATTTGGTTTCTTGGTCTCGCCACATTTCCAATGTTCAATGGCCACACGTGGCTAGTGGACACAGTATTAGAAAGGCACAGATACAGAATATTCTTATCATCACACCAAGTCCTATTGGATGCAGGTGCTCTCAAAGAAAAGACATCAATGGGAAGAGCAATCAAACCACTAGAAAGGTCACCTAATTCAACAAAATATGTACTGCGTATTGTTGAAATTAGAAGTGAGACACAAAAGTATTTATGTAGTCTATTTGAGCAAACAGCAATTCATGAATCAGAAAGCACCAAACCAAAAGAAGTTTTCACGGGTTCCTTGAGCTCCGTGAAAAGAACACAAGGGTCAAGCTTTCAAAAGGCAAATGCAGAAGCAAGACAAAGACAATATCTGATTAGTTACACTGTACAGTTGTATTATTTGTTTTTTATTTTATTTTATTTTATTTTTTTGAGATAGAGTCTTGCTCTGTTGCCCAGGCTGGAGTGCGGTGGCACGATCTTAGCTCACTGCAAGCTCTACCTCCTGGGTTCACGCCATTCTCCTGCCTCAGCCTCCCGAGTAGCAGGGACTACAGGCGCCTGCCACTACGCCTGGCTAATTTTTTGTATTTTTTAGTAGAGACGGGGTTTCACCATGTTAGCCAGGATGGTCTCGATCTCCTGACCTTGTGATCCGCCCACCTCAGCCTCCCAAAGTGCTGGGATTACAGGCGTGAGCCACCGCACCCAGCCGTATGGTTGTATTATTTGTTGTGTCACACTGAAGGGTCCCTAGTTACATGACTGTAAGTTAGTGGGCGGCTTCGCTGGTTGAGGTCAAGTTTTGTTTTTCTCTAATCCAAGTATTTATGAGAAATGGCCCAAGTTAAGTTTTGCTTATGCTTGCATTCCAAGCAAAGTTAAGGATACTTTCAAGGACTGCTCTGGAATTTTCCAGGCCTGGTCTCTATTTTAATTTGCTATAACAATATCTACTGTTTTCTAGGCACTGTGATAAGTGTTATGGATATAGTGGTAAACAGGAAATGTATGGGCCTGCCCACATGGAACTTAGAAATGAGTGAAGATCCAAAAAAGTAAATAATTGTATTTTTATTTAGTAGTGTAAGTAGTGTAATGGTGGTGGAGGAGACTACTAAGAGTCATGCTAGCACAGGGACTAACCCATAATTCAGAGATAAGAAAAAGTTTACCTGAAAAAGAAGGGGATAAGTAGGCATTAACCAGCTGTGTTAGAGGCTGTGGTACATTTTGCAAGGGGTGAAATGACTAGAAAAGGTAAGCAGAAGGTAGACCCCACAGGACCGTGTAAGCTCCAAGTATTTGGCCTTAATCTAAGTGCACTGGGGAGCTATTGAGGGTTTTAAGCAGAGAAATAAGCCAATCGTGTGCCACCTTTTATTTTCTTTTTAGATTTTTAGTATTTTATTAATAAGATCATTTAAATGAATTCAAAACTTGAGCTAAAATATACAACTAGAAAAAGATAATTCTCCAATACAGGGTGGTGTTTGTAAGAAAAATTTGCTCTGTATTCCCAAAATTGGCCGCTAGAAAATTTAACCTTTAGGTCAGATGAGTTTATTTTTAGAGACATTCTAACTTCTGTGTATTAACAGCGATAATAGTCACATTCTGATTTTTAATAAGTTCGTGTGCCTACTTTTGAAAATTAACTGACTCTGCTTGAGAAAATGATTTGCCATAAGGGGCAAGGCTGGAGAAGAGTTAGAAGGGTGTTGCAGTAACTCAGACATGATGATGGTCTACAGTATATAGCCGTGGAGAGACAAGTCGGTAAATTTGAAAAATGTATGAAATTAGTATACTTAATCCTTCTTCATTGCTTAGAGAACTCTGCTGACCTATCTAAGATATAATTATTTATTCAAACTTAGCCATTTGAAAATGAAAACAAATAATTGGAAGCCTGCATGTTACTGACATTCAATTGCTATTTCCCCAAAGTGTAATATGATTTTTATCTGCATCAATGGTGTACGTTGTTGATGAAAATCTTCTTAAGGCCAGAGGCCAAGTGTATGTCAATATACACAGCACCCGGTGTTGTATCATACACAGAATGGTAATTAATTAAAGCTTTCTGGTACTTTGGAAAGTTAGTTCCAGTATCTTAAGATAGATGACTATGGGAGTGTCCATGTTTTAAGATGTATTTCTTTTAAATATAAGGCTTTAACATCAGTTTTTTAATAGACATTGACACACTGGATCACTCCAGTGAGAAACCTTCAAATTTCTTGATTTTAGACTTCTGGATTTTAGATTTCTCAATGATTTGCTTATAATTTGTCACATTGTCTTAGTCCATCCAAGCTGCTATAACAAAATACCATAAACTTAGTGGTTTCTAAACAGCAAACATTTATTTCTTACGGTTCTGGAGGCTGGGAAGTCCAAGATCAAGGTGTAGGCAGATTTTTTTTCTGATGAGAACCTGCTCCTCACAGACAGTGCCTCCTAGCTGTTTCCTCATGTGGTAGAAGGCGCAAGGAAGCTCTCTGAGACCTCGTTTGTAAGGGCACTAATTCCGTTCATGAGAGTTCTGCCCTCATGATTTAATCACTCCCCAAAGGCCCTACCTCCTAATATGATCACATTGGTGATTAGGTTTCAACATATGAATTTGGGGGAGACATAGATATCCAGACCATAGCACATTGCTGGAAAAATGAATGTTTCTTATATAGATTAGGCAATTACAGCCATTTATTGACTATAACTGAGATTTAATGGCCACTGTTTTACAGCTTTCAGTAGGATATTTGTTTACTTCATCTAAATGTAGTGATTTTATTATCTCCAAAAGCAAAGTTAAAAAAAAGGGAAGTTCTAGTCTAATCTGGAGCAGAATCAAGTGCAAGTAGAAGATAGTCATGAACCACTTTGTGGCTTCCTTGGAGATTTGAATTCTGAGTCCAGCTACCTCATAGGTAGGATCTAACCAGGAAACCTAGGATTTAATTCCCACCTGCCTATCAGCAAATCTGATTCAGAGACCAATCCAGAATCATGAAAATGCTTGAAGCACGGACTACCTGATAGTGTTCTGTTATTGCTATTGAATGCTAAAATTGCATTATGCATCTTAGCATTCATGGATTTAACGTTCATGATTTTCATTATGTGTGTGTGACCCTGAATGAAGTTAATCACAGTGGCACCCCTTTGGGGGTAGACTATAATAGCCTTTTGAGTATTAGAGTGTAAGCATTTTACACATGGTATCTATTGACAGAGCAGTTACATCACTTTCCCAGGGGCCCCCAGTTAGTAAATTTGCAAACCCAGGCTTGTCTAACTCCAAAGCAAGTGACTTTGACCACATTATCCTGCCTCCCAACAACATGCAGTGATTTAAATATTATTGAGGCATGAAATTCGATGGCCTGTTCTTGTGGCTGAGGCAAAGACTGAATCATTTCACTGGTGGATTGCCTGGCTGACCACCCAGGATTTCCTCTCCTTGGGGCTTTATTGCTCTCCACTCTAGACAACAAGCAAATAAACAAAACTGCTTGGTGTGAAACACTGCTGAAAAGTAAACTAACTGTTTGGGACTGGTGATAAAACTGAAAAGGAAGTCATGCTTTTTGAGAACTTAAGGATTTACATAGGTCTCAGCCGATGATAATCTTACGGAGCTCAGGTGCAATGCAGGTGGAGAAAGTAGAGAGTGTGGCCATGCAGTTTGGAAACAGCTCTGTATTATTTCTTTTATGATGAACAGGGGCTGTTGTTCTGGCAACTTCCAAACTGTATAATCACTGCTCTATTTGGATGTGGATGGAGTACCTGCAATTTGTGTCTCACATGATGTGACTGGATAGTATAAGTTTCAGTCACTTTATGAATGCTACATTAGTATTTCCAAGAATATGCATGTATGTTTTCATGTATCAGGTGTCCTTCAATGTTGGAAAACTTATTGTAAAACTAAATTATCTAACTCACATCTTCTTTATTGAGTTACAGTAAGAGGAAAAAGATAAAATCTAGGTGTGGCTCTTCTATGTGCCGATCATTTCAATCCTGATGGGAAAACTATTCAATAAAGGTGTGGAAATCAGAATACACTTCAAAAAGCATGTGTCATTTTTTAGGGAATAAAAGCAAAATTACTATAGATATTTTCTTCCTCCTGAGGCATTCTTTCAGGTTCTGTTTAACGACCTAGGTCCCAAATCAGTCTTCACTGCTGGGCTGTACTGTTCTGTTAAAACAGAAAAAGAGACAGAGAGAGAGAGAGACAGAGACAGAGACACACAGACAGAGAATGTGGAAAGCCACAGTTCTTTAAGGAGAATTCCTAAAATCAATTTTTCCCTCCTGCCTGACCCAACTCTCTACTTTCCACGTTAAAAGGAACTGTGTTGTACATGAGAGTCTTCATTTGCCAAATTATGTGTGTTTTTTCTTCTCTTTATTTGTTGTTTGTTTGTTTAAGCCTGCATTGTCATAGTATTAGAAGATAACATGGTTTTCTTCCTTGGATTTCTTTTCTTTGCCTCCTCTTCTTCTTATTATTATTTTGAGACAGGGTCTCACTTTGTCACCGAGGCTGGAGTGCAGTGGTGCCATCTCAGCTCACTGCAACCTCTGCCTCCCAGGCTCAAACGATCCTCCTGCCTCAGTCCCCCAAGTAGCTGGGACTACAGGCACACGCCACCACTCTCAGCTAATTTTTGTGCTTTTTGTAGAAATGGGGTTTTACCATGTTGCCCCGGCTGGTCTCGAACTCAAAACCATAGCCACACATTAAAGCAGTAATTCCAAACCAAGTGATCCACCTCCACGGCCTCCCAAAGTGCTGGGATTACAGGCATGAGCCACTGGGCCTAATTTTCTTTGCTTTTGATTCCTGTACCATCTGCAACAATGTCCTCCATTTACTTTGAACTCATTCGTTTTCTCATTGAATAAACATATATTGAGCACCTACTATGATCCAGGCACAGTTCTAGGTATTGGGAATACAGATCCCAAAAAAGGAAAGAAAAAGCAAACCTGCTGCCATGGAGCTTGCATTCTGTATACATGAGCGGTTCTTAACGGGAATGATTTTGTCCCTCCCCTTTCCCTGTGACATTGGACAATGTCTGGAAACACTTGAAATTTTTGTTTGTCACAACCCGGGCAGTGGTGCCACCTGCACTTGGTGGGTAGAAGTCAGGGATACTGTCAAACATCCTACAATGCACAGCTATTCAGTTCAAAATGTCCACAGTGCCAAGGCTGAGAAATCTTGATATACATATATAGTGTGCCGAACACTGAACGCCAGAATATATATATTGCTTGCAAGGCTGGGAAAGGTGCTGGATAGCTTTTGGAATTGGAGGAAGGGCTATAGCAGCAAAGATCCCAGGTACTGAAATCAGGAATTCTGTGCTGACGGGACTCTCCCACCCTACTCATCTCTCATTTTGCTTCTCTCTTCTCTTTGCACAGTGCTGCTTCATGTGCTACTACAACAGAAAGGACCTCACCTGGTGGAGAATGGCCTTTTCCTCTAGACTTAGAAACCCCAGAGGAAAAATCACTTTTTAGGCATGGCATCTCTATATCAAACAATGTGCTTGCCCTTATTCTGGTCATGTGCCCGCCCCATGGACCAATCTTGGTTGCCTCAGGATGAGGTGCAATGATTGGTCATACCTATTCTTAAGGCTAGGCAGTTAGAGGTAGCAATGAAGGCTGGAGTCTTGTTATTGACAATCTCACTACAGCAGAATGAATGGTCAAAGGTAGCGCTGCAAAGGAAAAAATGATGGACAGGAAAATCAAAATCTGTATATGTAATTATGCTACAATGAAGGATGTAAAACCATAGCCACACATTAAAGCAGTAATTCCAAACCATTCTAGCATCGAGATCCCCTATATTGACACTCCTCTGTTTCCTAGCCTTTGGCCATCCAAAATATTTGAAATAATATTATTAAATTACAATGGATTTTTTTTTTCTTTTAAAGTATATTCTGAGAATGACTTTGAAAATTTTGAGGCTGGGCATGGTGGCTCACGCCTGTAATCCCAGCACTTTGGGAGGCTGAGGTGGGCAGATCTTGAGGTCAGGAGATCGAGACCATCTTGGCCAACATGTTGAAAGCCTGTCTCTACTAAAATACAAAAAATTAGCCGGGCGTGGTGGTGCATGCCTGTAATCCCAGCTACTTGGGAGGCTGAGGCAGGGGAATCACTTGAACCCAGGAGGCGGAGGTTGCAGTGAGCTGAGATCACGCCACTGCACTCCAACCTGGCGACAGAACAAGACTCTGTCTCAAAAAAAACAAAAAGAAAAAAGAAAAAAGAAAATTTCGAAATAATTAGAGGCACTCTGGGTTACTCAACAAGAAACTCATTTTACTGATCAATGCATATTAATTGAATACCTACTATGTACAAAGCTTTGTAATGGGCATGTGAGGGACACAACAAAGAAGAAGGCGCGGCACCTGCCTTCGAGCTTGTATTGCACTTGCAATGTAAGGCAGATGTACTAGAGTGTTTCCCTAATAATATAAGTTAGGCTAATCCTGGCATCTTCTGTCGCTGCCTCAAAAGGCACATGCCACTATAACATCGCCTATGTGTTGCATAAATTGGGCTAGAGGGCAAACAGCCCCTACTTAAAATTTCCTACTTGCTTTTACTTGTTTCTCCTAGACTTAACACCTTTCCAGTGATGCCTGCCAGAAACATTCTGACATGGTGGGGCGTTCCGTATTAGTCCTGTCTGGCCAATAACAGCAACAGTCACCACTATTCATGGGACACTGTGCAAGGTATTTGCATTCCCATTACACTCTTTTGGACCATTATGTGCAGTCAGCATTTATGCCCATTTTCCAGAGTTAGAATCTGAGGCAACAGAGTCTGGTAGATTCATCCACGATGACACAGCTTAAAAGTGGCAGGGCCTCAATTTGGCCTCAGGCCTATGTGACTCCAGAGATCCTGGTCTTAACCATTATGGCAGTCTTGTTGTCATTTCTACCTCGGTAAAGCAACCAAGTATTTTAAGCAATAGAGATATTAAGAACTGGACCGGGTGCCATGGCTCACCCCTGTAATCTCAACAGTTTAGAAGGCTAAGGCAGGAAGATCACTTGAAGCCAGGAGTTCAAGACCAGCCTAGGCAACATAGCAAGCATGATTCCGTCTCTACTGAAAATCAAAAATTAGCCAGGCATGCACACCCGTAGGCTCAACTACTAGGAAGGTTGAGGTGAGGGGAATTCGAGATTGCAGTGAGCTATGGCCGACCTGGGTGACAGACTGAGACCCTGTCTCTAATTTAAAAGTTAAAAAAAAAAAAAAGACTGCAGCAGTTCAAGGAAGAGAAAATATAAAGGCAATTTAGGACAGCTTTTTGGCAGAAGAGAATACGGGAAGTGTTCATTCATCCCCGGTGTTCTGCTTCCAGGCTGAGGCTAATTGCCTTGATTTTTAAGTGCCTTGCCTTAGCTCAGCAAGGTAGTATGTTGTCCACACCATGACACCTGACTGTTCTAGTGGAGAGGAAGAGGAAAGAACCTACTTATGCCAGGTACTGTGCCAGACTCTTTCATACACCTTTCATCTACTCCTCCCAAGGCCCCAGGAGGAGTCGTCGTATCCCCACTTTATAGGTGTGAAAAATAGTGCCCAGAATAATTAACTAACGGGAGCCAGACAGAAAATGAGCCGAGGTTCAAACACATAACCTATGTTCTTTCAACTGTTCCTTCCGTCTATGGCCGTCCTCATCCCCATCTTCATCCCTCGCCATGCCTTCCCGAAAATATTGACCTATTCAACCATCCTCGTCCCTAGCCATACCCTCCAAAATATCGACCTATTCTAAATAAGGAATTCAAAAGCACAGCTCTCTCTGCTGGGCTCTTCTGTGTTAGCAGCATGAATTTCTTCCAAGCAAACATAGTAACCTGTACGGGCAATGAAGAGTCTATCCATTTTGAGCTATGCCAGTGCCACCCTGCTTTCTGTAAACTTGGTAATTAACTTTTGTCAAACTTCCTAAAAATGTTAACAGGGTCCTGCCACACTCCACGTGTATAGCAACATTATTAATTTTAAAATACAAGACTGTGGTTTCTTCCAGTGGAAAATGCATTTGCCTTCACAGTCTAAGGCACTCAGCTACCAAATCATCATGGAGGAAAAGTGGAGAATGCAGACTGAAGGGTACGGTTTGTAGATCTCATTTATTTTTGAAATAAAGAATGACTTCCAAAAAATGATGTGAGTACAGAGCTTGTGTAATCTCCATTCCCAGTGATTTTTCTTTGATTGATGTGCCATTAATACTTTAATTGGCAACAGGTGCAGCTGATTGTTGGTTCCTATGCTGAGAAATGTGAAATTGAACATAAGGTTCTGATAAATTAATAAACTCCTCTGCTCCAAACAGTTGTCGCTGCAAACTAACTTCCCATGGAGTACTGCTCCATCAAGCACACTGAATTCTTTATGTTAAAAAGCGAAGTGTTACTTAATGATAAATTAAAATTACCCAAAGAGCCACAGATAAACCACAATAACATCCCCCTTCTAGGGAAAAGGGAAATTGCTGGAAGGAGCAGAAGAATGTGATTTATGAAATAAATTGGTTCAGTTTTGTAGACCAGTGTTTTGTCTCTAGATTCCATATCACGTTATTAAAATAATTTTGTATTATTTAATATAAATGTGTGAAGACAGAATAAAGAGTTTTTACATAAGGTCCTTTTTCCCCCAGAGGTAAAATTAATATTGAATGGAAACCTAGGGGAAAAATTGTGAAGGTTCTATAAAAGACCTTAAAGTTATGTTTTGTGTTATTTATTAATCCTGTAAGTATTGAGACCATATTAATAATTTTGCTGAAAGAATTTGTCTCTGAAGGACACAGAGGTTTAGGCCTTAATTTTCTCTTAAGAAGAAACAAATAATTTATTCACTGCCTTGGTTGTGATGGTAAATGAACATGGGTCATTGTCTCCATCCCCTAAATCAAACATGGAAGATGACTCAGAGAATATAAAGAGGTTGACAGATATCATAGTTATGGCCTCCCACCCAGCAAAGACACTCCAAAGCTGTGAGAAATCCGATGAAGGCAGACGGCAGTCCTAGCATAGAGGGAGGGGAATGGTAGCTTGAGGAGTACAGGGCTATGGACCTCGAGGATAGGCTAGACTGGGGAAAGATTTCTAGTTGTGCCCTTTCTTCCTCCCTCATGTAGATCTTTACTGCACTGTAGCTATTATGGGTGATAAAAGCAGCCCTGGAAGCCTAAAGCCATCTTGGGGCACCCAGGCTAAATTAGGGGAGTAGAGCCAGGGGAAAGTGGGGAGCCAATGTCACTGAGCTCAGGTAAGCTGGCTGACCCCATGAGCATCTCCTTCCTTCCCCTCTTCTCTCTACTCTGTAGGCTCTTACAGGGCCAAATTTCTAAGAGGTTAAAAATGTCAAAAGAAAAACCCAGGGATGTGTTACACCCAGAAATATCATCTCTAGAGGTTCTTGTTCCCTACCATGTCCCATCTGAAAAAGAGCACAAGCTGGGAACTAGACTTCTGCCTTCCCTCCAATATTGACAGGACTAGCAAAGGCAGCTAAAGATTCCAAGAGGATAAAGGGTGAGTTCACAGGCAAAAAATAAGATATCAGAGAAGCATTACCAAAATAAATAATTGGAGTAGCCTATAACAAAAAGAGTAAAATACATGAAATAGGCAAGAGTTTGAAATGAGCATGATAGATATCTTTAGAGAGAGAACGAGTGGACAGTGTAAGCACAAAATGGGAGCACATATTCTAAGGGAAAATCAGTTAGAATTCCTAGGTATAGGAAACATAATAGTTGAATGAAAAAAACACAAATGAATGGATTGGTTAAAGAGCAGAATGAATACAGCTGAGCTGTAGCATAGAAGATACTGGATGGGATGAAGTGATGGAAAAAAAAAGAAAACAGGGCATTGAAGCAAAATCTTCAATATATGTCCAATAGGAATCCAAATAATTTTTTTAAAAGGAAAAGAAAAAGATTATGTGGGGGAAGAAAGAGTGAAGAAGTGATGACAGAGAACTTCTCAAAATTAAGGAAAGATTTACAAGTCTAATAGAGTGATATTTAAGATATGAAAGACCATGTCAAAATTCCAAAAGCATACACAGAGCATAAGCAGAAGCATAAAGCTAAAGGAATTAAGGGAGTGCTGAAATTCTGGTCATGTTCAGAGAGGAAAGATGTGTCTATTGATAAGCTTTTGATGCTAATGGAAGGGAACTGCGGAAATGTGGGTATAAACAAGTTAGGAGTATTCATTAAAAGAATAAAAATAGAATGTGCAATCTTCAGAGAAACAAAATAAAATTTAATTTACCCAGTGGAAAACATGAAGAAGTGATAAAATAAAAGAATAAATAATAAATAGAAAATAGTAAGTCAAACTTCAGAAAGAAACCTTAAGATTAAAAACACTGAAAGTTTAAAAATAATTCATTGGAAAAATATTCTAAGCAAATATAAATCCAAGGAGAACCAGGCTAAAAATTTTAATACCAGACAAAAGAGAATTAAAAATCATAACAGAAAAAAATATTTATAAGAAAAAAATTTAAAAAGCACAATTATTATGACCATATTTCCACCTAATAATATAGCCTGAAAACTTATAAAGCAATAGCCAATAGAACTACAGAAAATAACTGGGCTTGGTGGCTTGCGCCTATAATCCCAGCTACTTGGGAGACTAAGGCAGCCAGATCACTTGAGGACAGAAATTCAAGGCCGGGCTGGGCAACATAGTAAGACCCCATCAATAAAAAATAAAAAATTAAGCAGGCATGATGGCACACACCTGTAGTCCAGCTACTCAGGAGGCTGAGGTGGGAGAATTGCTTGAGCCCAGGAGTTCCAGCAAGACTTCAGTGAGCTATGATCACCTGGATGACAGAGTGAGACCAGGTATCTCAAAAAACAAAACAAAACAAAAAACTACCCAGTAATAGTCATTGGAGATTTAATCCACCTCTCTCAGACGATAGTAGATCAGGTAGATAAAAATTAAGCAAAGACGTGAAAGATTTGAATACTATGCCTAAAAATATTCTTTATTACCAACATATATGAAACCCGTTAATTGCCACACTGACTTCCACAATGGTTGAACTAGTTTACAGTCCCACCAACAGTGTAAAAGTGTTCTTATTTCTCCACATCCTCTCCAGCACCTGTAGTTTCCTGACTTTTTAATGATCGCCATTCTAACTGGTGTGAGATGGTATCTCATTGTGGTTTTGATTTGCATTTCTCTGATGGCCAGTGATGATGAGCATTTTTTCATGTGTCTGTTGGCTGCATAAATGTCTTCTTTTGAGAAGTGTCTGTTCATATCCTTTGCCCACTTTTTGATGGGGTCGTTTGATTTTTTCTTGTAAATTTGTTTAAGTTCTTTGTAGATTCTGGATATTAGCCCTTTGTCAGATGGGTAGATTGCAAAAATTTTCTCCCATTCTGTAGGTTGCCTGTGCAGAAGCTTTTGCTGTGCAGAAGCTCTTTAGTTTAATTAGATCCCATTTGTCAATTTTGGCTTTTGTTGCCATTGCTTTTGGTGTTTTAGACATGAAGTCCTTGCCCACGCCTATGTCCTGAATGGTATTGCCTAGGTTTTCTTCTAGGGTTTTTATGGTTTTAGGTCTGACATTTAAGTCTTTAAGTCTTTGACGGAGTCTCACTCTGTTGCCAGGCTGGAGTGCAGTGGCGTGATCTTGGCTCACTGCAGCCTCCACATCCCACGTTCAAGCGATTCTCCTGCCTCACCCTCCTGAGTAGCTGGGACTACAGGCGTGCACCACCATGCCCAGCTAATTTTTGTATTTTTAGTAGAGACGGGGTTTCACCATGTTGGCTAGGACGGTCTCGATCTCTTGACCTCGTGATCTTCCCGCCTCGGCCTCCCAAAGTGCTGGGATTACAGGCATGAGCCACCACACCCATCTGAGAGTTTTAAGAGAAAGAAAAAACAAACAATACCTCCAACAAATACAGGATACCTGTTATTTTCTTTAAAAAAAAGAAAGGTATGTTATAAAATATCCATATTCCCTTTCTAAAGCATCAATAAATTGCAAAGGAACTGCAGCTTGCAGTTCTTCAGGAGTACCAATATTCAGCTATATTTGATGTACAAAAATGACAATTTCATTTGGTCCAAACTGGTAAATCACAGACTATATCTTCTCTGACTACGGTGCTATAGTATTAAAAATCAATGACAAAGCAAGAGCTTGAAAAATATTTCTGAAATATTTAACATAATCACTACATAGAAAAGTTTTGCCTTTGTCAAGTTTGATTTGGACTAAGCACTTCTCCATTAAAATCTGCTATAAAACCTGCAGAAGGGAAAATAAAAAAACCATTCAAAACCGTGGCGAGTGACCAACAGAGAACTTGAGACACTCTGATCCTTTAAGAGAAGGTAAACACTATGAATGAGATCTACTTTCACCTAGCTTTTTCTCCATGAGCATTTGCCAATATTTAGCACGAGAGAATAGAAAGTGGTAGTTCCAATGGCCGGAGAAGATACATGTTGGAGTTTTGAACAGCCAAACCAGCTGGGACTTGAAGGGTAAAATCTTGAAAGAAGGATACTACAGGGAAGTCAGCCTGGAACTCTGTTCAAACTCCACTTGAGGCTTTGGCCAATTTCTAGGCTGTACATGAAAACTGTCAGAAACTAGCAGCTGGAAATATTGTGGTACTGAGGAGGCAAAGATAGGAATGTAAGGCCTGCCAATGTCAAATGGCCTTGGTAAACATCCCAGACTCTCAGTTGAGACATCAGAAGGTCTATAACCTAGAAGTAAAGACAAAATGAAATAAAACAGCTCCAAAATCAATCTTCAACAGGATTAAGGTGATCTGCAAGTACTCCTTGCTGCCAAAAGAGGTCTTAACCCTCTTAGAAAGAAGATAACACCATACAGACTCTCTATAATTTTAATGGAATCAATACACAATGTCCAGCGTCCAACTAAAATGTATGAAGCATGTTAAAAAAAAAAGAAAAATCTAGTGACCAAAGCCAAGCAGAAACAGACCTACAGATGATTCAGATATTAGAATTATTAAACAGGGACATTAGAATAACTATATTCAAGGAAAGAGAGAAAAACAATTTCAGCAGGTACTAATAATCTATATTAAAAATCAAATGGAATGTATAGGTCTGAAAAATATAACAAGTGAAATCAGGAATTCAACAGAAGGATTTAATAGAAAATTAGACAGAGAGGAAATTAGAGTTTGTAAACTAGAATACAGGCCAGCTTAGACTATCTAGACCAGAGCACTGAAAGAAAAATATGGAAGTTAGGGAGAAGAGTAGAAGAGATATGTAGGACATAGTGAAAATGTCTAACACGTAATTGAAGTTCCACCAAGAAAGGAGAATAAACATGACACAGAAACAATATTTGAAGAAAAACTAGTTGAGAGTTTCTAAAACTGAAAGACATCAAACCACAGATTCATTAAACTTTAAAAACCAAACAGGATAAATATAAAGAAAACTACATCTAAGCACAAGATAGGAAAACATACTGAAAATCAAAGACAGAGAAACTCTTAAAAAACAGTCAAAGGTAAAAAGACACATTGACCTCAAAGAAGCAGTAATAATTCTTGGGGCTTATATATCAATATTGATTTTTTCAATGGACACCAGAGAACCATGAAAAACAGCTTTTAAGTACTGGAAGAAAATGACTAGTCACCTATAATTTTATAGCAGTCAAAATATTCCTCAAAAATGAGAGTGATAAAACATCTTATTATCCCAGAAATAAAGACATGCTCAAGAAATTGTAATAGGACATGGGAACTAGTCTGCATGGGCTCCCACTGGCCAAATCCAGGATAATTTAAACACCAAATAAATAATAACAGTAAGAGATTGTACTTCATTGAATAATAATTTGTGAATCCATACAAATACTAAATACATTATTGAATTAATTAAAGTAGAATGTTAACTGCAAATGTAGAGGAAATTATGGAGTTAAAAAATACCATTTCACAACCATCATAGTAGTAATTTATCGAGCAGGAATCATCAATGGATGATGAAACTACTTGGTGAAAATTTGATGAGAAAATGGGATATTTACATAGTCTCAAAATATCTTCCCACAAATTACTTATTAATTACAGAGACATAATGTGCCTTCTAATGTGATGCACTGATAAGGAAGGATACATTACTTCTGTGTTATTTCTGCCAAAAATGTATAACTTGAATCTAATCATAAGAAAACTCAAAGTGAGGATTAGTCTGCAAAACATCTGTCCTGTAGTCTTCTAAAATGTCAGTGTTGTGAGGGAGTTAAGGAAGCTGCTGCTGTCAGTCAAAATAGAGATGATGAAGACCTGAACTAAAGCATTACCATGTAGAATTTGAGAGGGGATCAAAAATGCAATATATAAATTCTACATTTTTAGCATTTAAAGACTGCTTAGATGTGGCAGGAGGGATGAAGAAATCCAAGTGTTCCATCTGGGATATTTATCCAGAATAAGATTTAGAATGATATTTTTAGAATTATTAAACAGGGACATTAAAATAACTACATTCAAGAAAAGAGAGAAAAACAATTTCAGCGGGTACTAGTAATCTATATTAAAAATCTAATGGAATGTATAGGTCTGAAAAATATAATAATTGAATATAGTTGATAAAGACATACCCAAGACTGGGTAATTTATAAAGAAAAAGAGGTTTAATGGACTCACAGTTCCACATGGCTGGGAAGGCCTCACAATCATGGCTGAAGGCAAAACGCATGTCTTACATGGCAGCAGGCAAGAGAGAAATGAGAACCAATTGAAAGGGGTTTCCCCTTATAAAACCATCAGATATCATGAGACTTACTCACTACCACAAGAACAGTATGGGGGGAACTGCACCCATGATTCAATTATCTCCCCAAGGTCCCTCCCACAACACTGAGACTTACAGGAGCTACAATTCAAAATGAGATTTGGGTAAGGACACAGCCAAACAATATCACAAGGTAAAATGGGTTCTATTTTAGAAACAGACTTTCTTTGAGGTACACATGAGCCATCTAAGTAAAGATACTTGGCCAGCAGTTGGGTTGAAAGGAGACAGCAGATAGATTCCAGAGTATAGGAAGACTCTGCTTGTGGGGAGTGGCTAAAGCCTTGGGACCAATGTGAGCATGAGGTATAAGAAGAGAAGGAAGAAAAATGAACCTAGGAACCACCAAAGGACTGAGCAAAGAAAAAAAAAGAGTCAGTAAAGAAAAATTGAAGGAAGATTCAGAGAATTTAGAAGAGAACTGGAAGAATTTGATGTCCAGGAAACCAAGGAATAAGAGAGTTTTAAGACCATGTGCCAGACGCTATGCTAGATACCCACAAAACTCAAAAGTTTGTCAGAGAGAAAAACAAAAACATAAAATATTTAAACCATTAAACCTTGATCTACATGGCACACAATGGAAGAAAAATATAGACACAGTTCAGTGGAAGCACAGAGCAAGAAGGCTTTCAACTCTCCTAGGGTGTTAGGGAACATGTCCCCAGGACCCATGGAGCATCTCTGGGTACTCTCAAATGATAATGGGTGTGGTGATACTCACTTTGTGCTGGTCAGTACTAGTTCCAGGAAAACCACTGGTGTGCTTGAGTGAATCAAGTAAGTATCCACCCTCAGAGGGTCATACAAGCTAGTGAATGGAGTCTCACTGTTTTTATTGTGCAGCCAATTCAATACCCTTTGCACTTAGGCACCTCTTTTTCTAAAGAAGACCAAGAGAATCATTCCTTTTCTCTGCCCTTTTCATGTTTGGTCTTTTTCTTATCACATTAGTGTTTGGCAGCTATGAAGGAAAGGAAGCAAAGTCATGACAAAGTCCTGTACAAAGTCATGGAAACTTCAGAAAAGTTGGAGAGAAACAAAAATAGTTTAATGCCACTGGGAGAGTAGCACGAGATAAAATTGAGGAAACAAAAGGGGGGGACCAAATTAAGAAGACAATTGCCACATGGAATAGAGTGGCAAAGGAGATGGATAATGAACAATTACACAAATAGTGCTCAATATGTGCCATGTGCCTGTCTAAGTGTCCTACTTATTTATCCTCCATCTGAGGTAGCTTCTATCATTATGCCATTTTACAGATTAGAAAACTGAGACATAGAGAGACTAAGTTTCCCACACATTTCATAAATGAGGGAGCCAGGATTTGAACACAGGTGGTGTAGCCTCAAGTCTGTGCTCTTAACCACCACACCCTGGAGCAGGAATCAGATATTAGAAAATGACAACTGAGGTAAGTACTATTAAAGGAAGGAATGAGGGTGTATTAGTCAATTCTCACGCTGCTAATAACGATATACCTGAAGCTGGTTTTAAAGGAAAGAGATTTGGTCGACTCACAGTTCTGCAGGGCTGGGGAGGTCTCAGGAAACCTGCAATCATGGTGGAAGGGGAAGCAAACATATCCTGGTGGCAGCAAAAAGTGCCCAGCAAAAAGGGGGAAAAGCCCCTTATAAAGCACCAGATCTCATGAGAACCCACTCACTATCATGAGAACAGCATGAGGGTAACTTCCCCCAAGATTAAATTACTTCCCACCAGGTCCCTCCCACAACACGTGGGCATTATAGGAATTACAATTCAAGATGAGATTTGGGTGGGGACACAGCCAAACCATATAAAACGGGCTGTGAGAACTATTTCCCAGATGGGGAAACCTTCAACAAATTGAGGGTAACTGATCTTCTCAAGATCATACTTTATCAGGGGTTGAGCTGAGCTTTATATTTGGATCAAAACTCCTAGGACTGTTCTGTGCTCGTTTCTCTTCTCCAGTGTTGCAAACTTGAAAAGGCCGAAATTGGAAGTCAAGAAAGGAATTAATCACAAATCGGCGATTAGTGCCTTATTTTGGGACAGAAAGAGCTGTCTTTGGAAGGGCAAGCACTGGGAATCTAGCCTTGCCTCCCTCATCAACAACTGTGATATGGTCAAGTGGGTATGTGGAATTCTGTACCTGAGTTTCCTCCTCCTTTGTGGATGCAGTACTAAGTAATTGCTGAAGCTTTGGCAGTGCTCACATTTTGTGACCTTAGCATCAGTTGGGCCTTTTGGTGGGGCTGTGGACACTTCCCAGTCATCTGGAGCTTTTAACACATTCATCAGAGGGCACAAAATTACATGGCCTGAAAGAATAATGTATTTTAAATGTATGTACTAAAAAAAAATTATCTGGGGCCAGGCACAGTGACTCATGCCTGTAATCCCAGCAACTTGGGAGGCTGAAACATGAGGATAACTTGAGCCCAGGAGTTGGAGGCTGCAAAGGGCTATGAAATAGTTGGTCTGACTGGAGCTAAGTAGGACAAATACCTATTGTGTGTGACTATTCTTGGTATGCGTGCCTCACCCCTTGCAGTCACTCAAACAATATTCATTGTTTCCTTCTTTGCCGTCCATTAGCTTGTGCTTTCTATATCTCTTAATTCCTGGTGGATGCATCCTAATGAATTTGCTGTCCTATTTATTCTTGTTTTTAAGAGCTTGGGCGATTTTGCAATTCTTAGTTGCCTCCTAAATGTACTAGCCCCTTAGATATTTTTCCCCTCCCTTAATATAGTTGCCTACTTTTGGAAAACTACTGTTTACCATGCACCATAGGCATACCTACCTGCAAATGGGCATAATTCTAAGCATTTGTCAAGAGAATTATCATTGGTTTGATTGAAGACACTGGGTTCAAAGGCTTTAGCGTTTGGGAAAGTAAAAATGTTTAGAATAAATATAGAAACTAAGCCTCCCAGGACTGATTGGTATGTCTTTAGACTTCTAACAGTCTTAGACATCAAATGCATCATCACTGTGACACTGGTGAATATAAATGGGCTGGCAAAATCTTTTAGATGAGGAAAATTGAGATTTGATGGATCAGCTCTCTCTGCAATATACATGGTCTCTAATCTAAATGTAAATTCCTATCTCTTGGAAAGTTACAAAGGAGTTCTAAGAGAACAGTAATGTCAAAAACAAACTACCATTTATTGAGCACTAACTATATGCTGGTGACATGTAAAACATACTGTACACTTTTTTAAAGTTAATTCTTAACAATAACTCTCTGAGGCATGTATTATAATCTTTGCTTTACACATGAAGAAACTGAAATTTAAAGAAGTAAGACCCAATGAACCACTAAGGGACAGGTGATCTGAAAAATGTGACTGACATTGGAGAGCTTGAGTGGGGGAGCAGGTGTTAAGACACCCCTTCTGGGGGCTGCTGCTGTAAAATTACTACAGACTTGGTGACTAAATCATCAGAAGTTAATATTCTCACAAGTCTGGAGGCCAGAAATCCAAAATCAGTCTCACTGTATGGAAACCAAGGTGTCGGTAGAGCCATACTCTTCCCAGAAGTAGAAACTGTTCCTTGCCAATGTCTGATGTTCAATAACATGTTCGTTTTCTTCTGAGTCCTCAGCTGAAGTGCTTCTAACATTCCTACCAATATTCTGTTTAAAGCAATGTAGGCTTTTTCTATCACGTACCTTAAAATTCTTCTAGCCTCTACCTCTTATCAAATTCCAAAGCTACTTCCACATTTTTAGGTATTTATTACCACAGCACCCTACATCCCAGTACCAAAATCTATACTGGTTTTATATGACCATTATAATAAAATACCACAAAATGTCTCTTAAAATGACAAGAATTTATCCTGTCACAGTTCTGGGGGTGAGAAGTGTGAAATCAAGGTGTTGCCAGGGCTTTGCTCCCTCCATTGGCTCTGGGGAGAACCCATGCTTCTCTCTCCCAGTGCCTGGTGGCTGCCAGCATTCCTTGGCTTGTGGCTGCATCACTCTGATCTCCAAGGTCAGCATCTTCAAATCTCTCTCTGCTTCATCTTTGTATTATCTTCTTCTCTTCCATGTGGGTCAAGTTTCCCTCTGTGTCCCTCTTAAAAAAAAATATGCGTGATTGCACTTAGGGCCTCCCTGATCATCCTAGATCATTGCTTCATCTTTTGCCATATAGTACAGTATTCACAGAGCCCAGGGAGAAGTCCCAATGTAATTTAGGGCTCACCACTCAGCCTACTACAAGAGGACACGCCATTCTCCTCCATTTGAGCCTTCCCATTTGATATGGTTTGGATCTGTGTCACCACCCTCATGTTAAATTGTAGTCCCCAGTGCTAGAGGTGGGGTCTGGTGGGAGGTGATTAGATCATGGAGGCGTTTCTCATGAATGATTTAGCACCATCCTCTTGGTGCTGTTCTCTTGATAGTGAGTGAGTTCTCAGGAAATCTTGTTGTTTTAAAGCGCATAGCATCTCCCCACTCCTCATTCTCTCTCTTGCTCCTGCTCCCGTCAGTGAAATGCCTCACTCCCCCTTTGCCTTCCATTATGACTGGAAGCTTCCCAAGCCTCCTCAGAAGCAGAAGCCACTGTGCTTCCTGTATGGCCTATGGAACTGTGAGCTAATTAAACTATTTTCTTTATAAATTACCCGGCCTCAGGTATTTTTTTGTAGCAATGCAAGCATGGACTAATACATTGTTATATCCATTACTCTTTCTCACCTTCATGATGTTTAACAATACTAGAATAGGCTCACAATTCCTTGTCCACAGTTCTGAAATCCGAAAAGCCCTGAAAACTGAAATACTTTTTCACAAACTTGGTACAAGCTCTGTGGCAACAAAAGCTGGCGTAGATTAATGTGAGGTTCCTTATGAACCTTATTTATTCCCTTAGTGTGAATGTTTATACATAGAGTATGGCAATCTTATTTTTGTTGTTGTTACGGGGTGCATGTATTATACTACTGGGGACATTAAGTAATTGATATTATTCTTCTAAAATCCGAGAATATCTAAACTCAAAAATCATTTAATTCTGAGAACTTCAGATAAAGCATTGTGAAACTGTAGTATGATAGGAGCTAGAAATAATCCCAAAGGATTTGGGTAGTGAAGAAACCTGTAAGACAAACTGAAAATTCCTTAAGGACCCTCGGGTAAAACATGAACTTTCAGGGACTCATGGAACCAACACATTTAGGAATCCCTATGAGGTGGTTAAAAAATGATTTCTTGGAAGATAATAGGTGTCATAGATAAATGTGTAAGTTATAGGGGGGGAAAAAACAAGGTATTCAGAAAGTATCCCTTTATCTCCTGGCAGCATTCTGCCCAAATTGTTAGGATCTGTCTGTCTCCCCAGAGTACCAGAGTTGGAGCTCCAGTTCTGAGTCACAGCAACATCTTCTACTATGACCATGAGACAGGGTGCTGACACGGGGATGGCAGCTGGCTTGCCTGGGTATGCCCTTAAACACAGGTGCAGCCACTGCCCCAGGCTCTGCACATAGCCCATCACAGCAGGTCTTTCCCCTGTTCACTTGCAGAGCCTCTTCCAAGATCAAAGTCAAATTGTGGGTGTGTGAGCTAGGCGAATCTCAGGTTTTGACTGTTCTATGAGCTCATCCTCTCCCAGTTGCCACCACCACTACCGCCATTTCTCCTGCTTAGCTATTGGCCAGCCTCCCTTACACCTTGCAAAAATAGATCTAATTATTCCCAGTTTCCTCCTTTCTTCCAACACACACACACACACACACACACACACACACACACACACACCCCTTATGGAGAAGATGCCTTCAGCACCTTTGAGGTGATGGTCTTCTTATATATATATATATATATTCATACAAATGCAAACATACTCACCCTTACCTTCTTTGGAAAGATCTAAATACAGACACTTAGAGGTTTATGAGAAATTTTTGTTTCATTTTTGATCTCTAGTGAGTATCCTAACATACTATTATTGGGTCAGACATTGTGAAAATACATAACCTTGGTCAAGGAGAATGTGGATGGTTGAAGAAGGCAAATCCATCGCATAAACTAGAAAAGAATTACTCAAAAAGCATGCACTACTTTGAAAAGATTGAGAAAGCCTGGTAACATCATTTCCCCTTGGAAAAGATAATATATTGTTTGTGGAGATATCCAGAAGGAAATCATACTATCTCAGTTGGTGATTCACACAAGTTTGTCATAAACATTCTTCTCCTTCCATTTCTGTTTATCATCAATACAAATGACATCCCTTTATAGTCTGTATGCCATTTTAGGCCAGTCTCCAAACTCTTTATTGGTAGTATAAAGGAATGAGAAATTCCACATGAGGAAAATTCCCAGAGAAATAAAACATACTTTTATAAAAACCAAAATGTGGGCATAAAATTATAATCATTTTAATGAAAATATTTGGATTGTATTGCCCTGCCTCAATAAGGAAGGGATGGGGAGTGCTTGACTTCTGGAAGTTTGATGTGCAGCAATTCCTAATAGCAGAGCTAAGGCTCACTATGTCCGTGAGAGTAACTATTAACAGAAGGCAGGAGAGTGACAAACAAACATGTTTCCCCAGGCGATTCTGGCAGTAGCCTAGCAGGCTTCACAGGAGTTCCCTGACCCCTCTGGCTCACATCATCCGTGCACAGACCTCTCTCAAATGCTTGCAACAGAAGGCACCTGTGCTGAGCCTCAGGGTCCATAGAAGATGATGACACTCTTAAGTAGGGAGAGAAGGTGGACGGTGTTGAGACCAAGTTCTTAATGTCACTGAGAAAATAAACCTAAAAGCAAGTTTTCTGAAAATATTTTGAGTAATTATACCAACACTTGAATAAGAGCACAGCATCCCAAGGGATGTGGGGACTGTCCATTATAGAAGGGGCCATTTCTTAGGAAGAACAACATCTTGGGGTTAGAGAGCCTGGAATCCCACCCCTCATTCCATCCTTTATTAGTTGTGTTGCACAGGGAAGGATATTTAACCTCACTGATCCCCAACCTTCATCCATAACAACTCAATAATAATAATAATAACCCCACTATTATAGATAAGAGCACTTTGAAACTATCATGAGTCAATATATAGGAAGTTTTTTATAATTCCAAAGTATAACACAAATATTTTCTATTATAAACTGAGATTTCTCAGTGCCAATTAAAATACCTATCTTTTTCTATAAACCACATAAAATACAACTTCTCAAAAATTTCCTTCCATCAAAAGGGTAAAACCTATGGTGATTGCTAAGATTCACTAAAACTTGCCACAGATCTGGATCAAACTTTTAATGGAGTTTTCTACCATTTAAGTAAAAGTTTTGGGCCTCTTTTATGTAAAGCAACAAAATGAGAGAATCAACATTTTAAAATGTATTTTACATGTGGTTCACAGTCTATATTCCTTGAATAACTTCAGGATGTAAGGGAAGGGGGCTAATCCTGGTGAGATGGCAGGTTAGGAAAACAGAAATACTATATTCTTGGTGGTAACAGAGAAGTTAACATCTAGGTCTCCAATGTTTACCTTGAAAATCATTAAAACAAAAAGAAGGAAGCAAAAATAGTCCATTAATTCCACATAAAGGCATTAAGCAGCCCCAATAGCCTCCAAGGTCTTCTCAGAGATGTCTATGAAAACTTTTCCAAAAGTTTCCTTCTGATTCCATGATGGTGACGTTCTTGTCACCTGCCAATGAGAAACAATGTCAGGGAGTAAAATAATAACTACGTTTAATATTTATGCCATTGCCTCATATTAAATGTAATTTATGCGATTGGTTTTTGTATTACCCTGTTTAATTATGTATACTTGAAGAGCCTTTATATTATACATGGTTATCATTTATAATTAATTCAATATGGAGTTTGTGTTCCTGCCCATAAAGAGTTGGGCACAGGGCCCTGTGTCAGGAGCATAATCCTCTTCTATATCATTCTCACTACAAGAAAATTGGGTTTAACCTACAGCATGGTTTCTAGGAATACCTTACCCTAAATGCAAATATCCCTTCTTTCTTATAAACATAAGTAAATGTGTCTTTAATGGGTAGGAGTCATCACTGAGAGTTAGGAGAATGTAGACAAAAGGGTAAAAGAGGTGTCACCAGAGCTGATTTTTGTAAGTCAGACTACATAAGGTGAGTTTTCGTATCAGATTGCTCTTTTAAAGTTCATTGGTAAAACTTCAAATTATGAAAATCAAGCACTTCTTCTTTATGCTCATTCTACTTAATACTGCCATCACAAGCTCTTCTTTCTTGGAATGCTCCTTCTCTCTGTTCATGCTGCTTCTTGCCCACTCATTATTTTACACGTGCTCCTCTGGCTGTAACCACCACCCCCACCTCCAACTCTCACTCTCCCAAGGTGGCTTTTTTTCCCCATTGTCTGAAAACTCCCCTCCACCCTCATGGATTCAACTATTCCCTGTGAGATGATGGTAGTCTAAACTACATCTCTAGCCCTAGCTGATCTCCTCATACATTTTATTTGGATGCCAGTAGGACATAACTCAAATGTTCCATAGACTCCCCAACTTCAATTTATCTAAAACACAATTAATTAATCTTTTGCCTCCTGTGGTTCCCTCCCCAGTTAACAGCTTCATTATCTCTTCCCTCCCAAGGGTCATCAACTTTGAAGTCTTCCTCATCCAATCAAATTCTACCTCATAACATCTTCATAGCATCCTCTCCATTCCACCACCATGTCCTTTGTTCAGGCGTGAGAGAAGTGAAGGAACTTAACATTTTCAAGTACTCACTAGACAGTTTCCAGACATTTTCCATCCATTTCTTCAATAATCACACAAAACGGGTATTTTCATCACCATTTTCTCTTGGAAAAACTGAGTCTCAGGAAGATTATAGTATTAGCAAAAGATCACAGAGCTAAAATGGAGCTAGTTCTCACTAGAAATCCCAGTGTCTTCCCACCTCCCATCTCGGCATTTCTTCTTCATCCCAATAATCTCCCTGTCGCTGGTCTCCCAGCATTTTTGGTGGGACATCTCAGTGGTCTATGGGCCAGGTTTTACTTTCATGACCTCATGGTATTGGCCAATATTTTAAATTTTAGAAGTTCTTCCCCATACCACCGCACCCAAGCCAAAAGCAGTCTATCTTTTCTTTAAAACACTGGAGTATTGGGAATGCTAGGCCCAGTTTCTCACACAGCAATGATCAATGGACTCAGCCCACGTGACAGCTGTTCCCTTTGGTCCTGGCAGTCACTCGGCAGTTCACTAGGCTCCATTGTTCTCAGGTATCCATCAAATCTGCCCTGTGTCTGTTGCCATTTATCACTGAGCTTATACTATTGCATTTCCAAGAACAAGTTGCTCCATTTATTTATATTATTTTTGTCACCCCATGGTTGTTTGAGTTCACAATCCCTAGACTGTAAGTGTATTAGTCAGCTTGGGCTGCCACAACAAAATATCAAAGCCTGAGGGGCTTAAACAACAGAAATTTATTTTCTTACCGTTTTGGAGGCTGGGAAGTCCAAGATCAGGGTGCCAGAGTGATCCGGGTCCGGTGAGGACTCTCTTCCTGGCTTGCAGATGGCTGCCTCCTTCCTGTGTCCTTATGTGACCTTTCCTTAGTGCACACACACAGAGACATCTCTCTTCTTCTTCTTATAAATCTACCAACTCTATCTGATTAGGACCTTACACTTAAGAACTCATTTAACCTTCATTATCTCCTAAAAGTCCTGTCTTCAAATATGGTCATTTTGGGTTAGGGCTTCACAATATTAATTTTGGGGAGGACACAATTCAGTCCACAGCAATAAGTTTAATAAGTATTATTTTCAGTAACTACTGTGTACAAGACACTGTTCTAGGTACTTTACGTGAACTATCTAATTTAAACCTCATGATAACTCTATGAGAGAAGTACTTTATATAATTTTCTCCATTTTTGCAGATTAGGAGGCAGAGAGAGGTCATGGAACTTCTGCAAATCCCGCAGCAGAGCCAGCATCTGAACCCAGACGTTCACATTCTTAACCACTATTTGATGTTGCTTTTTAGACTCCCCAGAGTTTAAAAGCCCAGCTCCACTTCCCAACCTGAGCATGAATTACTCCCTCACATAAATGGATCACTGGTCATTTTCTGACTGCTCCTTTTGGTTGTCACTTCTTTCCTTTAGCTCAGCTCTTTCCTTTTCCAAATATCCTCCTCTACCTTTTCCCAAGGGGTTATGCAGACACCTACTCACCCTCCAAGATCCTGATCAAGTTCTATCTCCCTTGCAGCCTCTTTCTGCTTTTATAACCCGTAACATAGCTGAGCTCTCTCTTCTGTACTCTCCCTGAATCCTTTATTCTGTAATCCTGATGTAAGTGTGTGTATGTGTGTGTGTGTGTGTTCCCCCTGAGAGCAGATCCCATGTCTTTTCAGTTTTGCATCCTCAAGCTTGACATGCAGAAGGTGCTCAAGACATGTTTGTTAGAGTAAATTGAATTGAATTAACCAGATGCCTCCTGAACTCCCTTCCAGTCTAAAACCCTATACTTTTTCTTTTTCTTTTTTTTTTTTTTTTTTGAGACGGAGTCTCGCTCTGTCGCCCAGCCCAGGCTGGAGTGCAGTGGCGCGATCTCGGCTCACTGCAAGCTCTGCCCGCTGGGTTCCCGTCATTCTCCTGCCTCAGCCTCCCGAGTAGCTGGGACTACAGGTGCCCGCCACCATGCCCGGATAATTTTTTTGTATTTTTAGTAGAGACGGGGTTTCACCATGTTAGCTAGGATGGTCTCGATCTCCTGACCTCGTGATCCACCTACCTCGGCCTCCCAAAGTGCTAGGACTACAGGCATGAGCCACCGCACCAGGCCTTCTTTTTCTTTTTATTTATTTATTTGTTGTTTGAGACAGTCTCATTCTGTCACCCAAACTGGAGTGCAGCGGCATGATCTTGGCCCATTGCAACCTCTGCCTCACAGGTTCAAGTGACTCTCACGCCTCAGCCTCCCAAGTAGCTTGGAGTGCAGGCAGGTGCCACTACACCTGGCTAACTTTTTAATATTTTTAGTAGAGATGGGGTTTCGTCATGTTGGCCAGGCTGGTCTCTGGCCTCAAGTGATCCACCCACCTCGGCCTTCCAAAGTGCTGGGATTATAGGCATTAGCCACCATGCCCAGCCTAAAACCCTATAATTTTTAGAAATTTGTGTGTGTAAGGCACGCATGCCTGTGTTTGAAATATTCTTATTCTGTTGAACTTTTGTAATTCTTTTTATCAATTCCTTTTAGTTTTAAGTTTGTCTTTATCCATGTTCATAATCAAGGAAATTATTTTTCTATCAGATGTGTTTTTTATTTTCAGGGGTTGAGGAGAAGCGAGGATGAGGTTGACCTAGGAAGGGATGCTTTGTCTAGGTATTCTATCACAATCTGGATGCTTGAGGTATCTGGAATTCTTATTTTTCACCTGAGTAGGATATTACTTGTTCTTAATTTTTTCTCATATCACTTTGGTCACTTCGTTTTTTTTTTTTTTAACAACCCATAATAAAAACAGAAATTCAGAGCTGGCCTGAGTGGTTGCAATTTTCACAGAGGCCTGACTCAGTGAGCAGTATTATCTTGCAAAGCCCTACACTGAATGTCCCCTTTTATAAATGGAGTCTGCTTGGTTCAACAGCATCAGTGTGCAAACCAGCCTGGGAAGGGTGCTGGGTTGAAAGGCATCATGTCCATACGTCCTTTGCTGCCCTCATCACCATTGATACATGTGCCTCTCAGAAGGTGGGGTCGAGCATATAATGAAAGGACAGAATTCAGTATCTGGGGAGGAGGTAGGATGACAGAGAAAGGGAAAAATAAAAGATTTTTGCAATGTTTTAGCTGTCTGTTTCAGCTTGACGAGTCCACCAAATGTCTCATCAGATAATAACTTATGTTGGGTAGCAATGTATTTTTTCAGAGTACTACCATATGCACTACCTGATTTCACCATCGGTGTAAGTTTTTATAAAGTATCACTATTCTTATTAGCATCTTCATTTTATAGAATCTCAGAGGTTTGAAGACATGCCCAAGATCTGACAGCCAATTGAAGAGCTGAGAGCCAGGATTTGAATTCAGATCCTCTGACCTCAAATCCCATACTCTTCCCATGAGAATACAATGTCTCAGATTTACAATGGTCAATTGATTGACATTTCATTGTCAGCTATTCCCCTTGGTCTCCTCTGACAGCAAGATGATCAAAAAGCAGGCCAACAGGAAGAGCAGCAAAAAGATTCAGATCATTCCAAAACTAAAATCCCAGTGTCTGAGGAATCCAGAGCTAACTGGGTACTAATTAGGTTATAATGGTGGTGACAACCAGAGAATGTTCCATTACTGTCATACTAATACTGATATCTCTACCCCTTTGAGAAGCCACCATTTGGATAATTCCTTTAATCCCACCCTGGTCACTGCACCTGGTGCTCTTGTAGGATTCACACTGCTCATGGCTGATCATGAATATGTGTAAAATCCAGTTGGAACATAGCATTGTGGAAAACGAAAGGTTGTGCTGAGTCAAATGATAGGCCTGCAAGAAGAGTTAGCCTTTCAAGCTAGGCAAACGGGTTACTTAGTAGGTTCTGCCTGCGCACCCCTCCACCTGCCCTTTTCTTGTTACCTTTCACTACATTGTATTAAAACAAATATTTCAAGGCCTCTGTGCTGCTTATGCGGCTTTTATATCAGGGACTCTGTTCTATTCATTCTTGTATTGCCATTGTCTGCTATTAGGAAGAACACTTATTCCTCCACTTCTCACGTTCCCACATAGCAGTGTTTATGAATGCAATACTCCAAGCTTCTCTGTGGCCCTTTGTCCACTGCTCTTCCTCTCCCAGGCTTCCCTGGAAAAAAAGAAACTTCTCTAATTGACAGATTTGGCAGAATGAACCCAGAACACATTGGAAGGAATCAGCCTGCCTTCAGGAACCTGTATTCTCTTTCCACTGTACTGAAAGCTTAGTGAGTTGGGAGATAAATTTAATTCAGAGAGTGCTGATTACCTTAGCAAGTCTATATGGCCTTTTCTCGAATCAGCTTTATTGGTAAAGTCGACATTTTGATCTGCATATCTCTGACTGTTCCTTTATCTTTGAAATGATCCTAAATATGAGACAAGGAAGTGTGGTGTTATTTATTGAGACTTTAAAACCCTAATGAATGTGTTTAAGAAATGTTTGTTGACGGAAGAAATTAATGAATGTATAATAGAATGTCTGACCAACATCTTTTATAATGGTACAGCTTTCACAGGGAAGATGGTTTAGTGCTTTTCCATAAGAATTGAATCTAATGGTTAGGAACTGAATCTAATGGTCAGAAACTTGCACGCTTGAGTCTCACAAATGTGTATGTGGAATGCTGGTCTTTAAACAAAAAACCCTTAGCAGTATGAATAATTAGAGCAGCCTCTAATCTTTAATGGGTAAGTATTGTAGGCAATTCCATATGCAACCACATCTTTAAATTTCTGTATGCATCGGCCGGGCGCGGTGGCTCACACTTGTAATCCCAGCACTTTGGGAGGCCGAGGCGGGCGGATCACGGGGTCAGGAGATCGAGACCACGGTGAAACCCCGTCTCTACTAAAAATACAAAAAAATTAGCCGGGCGTGGTGGCGGGCGCCTGTAGTCCCAGCTACTCGGAGAGGCTGAGGCAGGAGAATGGCGTGAACCTGGGAGGCGGAGCTTGCAGTGAGCCGAGATCGCGCCACTGCACTCCAGCCTGGGTGACAGAGCGAGACTCCGTCTCAAAAAAAAAAAAAAAAAAAAAAAAAAAAAAAAAAATTTCTGTATGCATCAACACTTGACTGATAGCTAATCTTAGTCCAACATGTAATTATAAAGTTTCCTTTGGAATGGCCAGCCTGAAATACTACCCATGCTTCTCTATGACTGTGCTGTGGCTTAGTGACCCTATTTTTTCTGTAGATGTGTTTATGTGCAGGGAGGGTGAAAAATGAGAGAAAGAAAGAAAGTGTATGTGCATGTGATTAGAAATATGTGAGAGTTTCCTTATTAATCGGTGAAAGGAGCTTGGTAATTTACCCTGAGGTACAATCACAGTAATTCCCCTTATCTGTCAGTTTCATTACAAAAAGAATTAGGACAGTGACCGACATGAGGTGACAAGAACCCACACACACACACACACACACACACACAAATTTCCAGAATATGAGAGCTAAAGGACATAACGCCCCCAAGAAGCCAGTGAGAGCAAGCCGCTGTAATAAGTTCTCTCTCGTTTACATTATCTGACCAGTAGGGAAAAGCAGAGAGGAAGGGAGAAAGGAAGGGAGAGAGGAAGAAAGGGGGAAAGAGGCTACACAAAACATCCAGGTTACATGTAAAATCACTTTGGGTTGTGAATACTTCACTCCCAGTTACTGAAATGGAATTTCAAGGGTGATCATTAATTATTATGACTCAAGAGCAAAACTTCTTTCCCTCCTTCCTTGTGCAGAAATCCAGTATTCTATCCAGCAAGTCGCCTACTCAGGGGCCTAGCCCCTAGCACTGCCACTGATGATAGCTTCCTCACCAGGAGAAAAGCTACAACTACAGCCGCTGCCAGAAATGTCTGGCACCAGACTCCTCTCCAACTCAGTGCCTAATGCCATTACATGTTCTACAACAGCTGCACAGATACCTCAGTGAGCCATTTGAGCATTTCCGAACGGATAAAGAAGTGCCATTTACTTATGCCCAACACTAATCCAAACATGGTCTTTCACAAGATGATCTAAATAAAACGGCCAACTGGGCTGATCACAAAAAGTTTACAAATGAAGCTTTCAAGAAGAACTTCTTCCCCCTCCCTTGTAAAACTAGGTGCTACAGATATCACACGTACAGAGGAGGACTGAGAGCAAAGACATCACTCTAGTTTCTCCCCCAGTCATAATACAGTGGGTTTGCTTGCTTTCTTGTCTATATGATCACTTTTAGCTGGCTTCTTTCTAGCAGATAATCTGTTTAATCAAGTGGTCACACGGTCATAAACTATCATCCACAAGCAGTCATTATGCACCTGCTTAGCAAATACCTGGTATACAGAAATGATCAATCACATACCCCCTCCTCCTCTTCAACAGCCTAGTCAGTGAGAGAGATATTTAAACAGAGATGTGCAAGCACGTTTTAGGTACTATGCCTGCTATGTCTGCTTGCAGCACAGTGGGGTTCAAAGGAGAAAGTGGCCAATTGTCTTTGGGAAGAGGCAAGAAAGGGAGTAGCTCAGAGAGGGTTCCACCCTAAAGATGATCTCGTCCAGTGGTTTCCATCAGGGTCCTCTGTGTGCTTAGGTGCCTCAGAAAGTGAGGTGTGCTCCTTCTGCAGTTCCAGACAGAAGCATCACTCTTGATCCACTCTATATATTGAAGCATCAAATGACGTGTTGTTAAAAAAAAAAATTAACACCTGGCACACAAATTCTTCAAGGTAGATATTTTGTTGGGAGGGAAAGAAAAAGAATAAATAGGAAATCATGATGTTCAGAGAGAAAAAGAAGGGAGAAGGGGGAAGGAATGAGGAGAGAAAGGGCAACAACGAGAGGCTAGAGTCCAAGTTTTTAAAACGGACAAAAAACGTCTAGCAGCACCTGATAGAAATTTTATTTTATTTGCTTGTAAATTCCACCATCTTCTCAAAATATTTGGGAAATCCTTCTACACACAAGGCCTTGCGTGAGTGTTGACCCATACTCAGTGGAAGTGGGCCCATACGATGGCAGTCCTGGGAATTGCACTTTCACCAGGTGGAGGCTGATGAGAGGCTTCACTTGGCTTTCCTAGAACTTAAAGGTCAAGGAGTCCCTAACACCTGGGTCAGATGACTAAAATTCATTTGAAAAATAAAAGTGGGTTAGATCTGCAGCTAAAGCTGGTTTGAAAGCCATTTGTTTAATCCAAGGCCTTCATTTTATTTGATGAAAAACCACAAGCTCCAGAAAAGTGAAGGGAGCTATGTGAGGTCATCCCTCAGCTTTTAAAGGACAGAGTCAGGACTGGAACCCAGTTCCCCTGACCCAGGAGAAGCCAGGCCTCTGCCCACTATGCAAAGTTCCGTTCAGCAACCTGCTGTAACTGTGGTACTTAGAGGGAGCAGAGGAGGAGTTACACACCAAGTCCCGATCTCAATCCCACAGCATAGCACGGCACAGCAAGAAGAATATGGACTCTGGAATCAGAGAGAATCCATGGATGCTGCTGCATAACATTGGGCAAGGGATTTAATCTCACTGAGCCTCAGGTTATCATCTATAAATGGAACAATAATACTTAATGCAAGATTTAAAAAAACTCTGGTAAAGCAATGTATGTAAAGTATATGCCACAGATACTTTACATATATCCATATGCAATGGATAAACTGTAGCAATCATTATTGCTGTCAAATGGAGATCTTTTCATGTACCACAGATTTATTTTAAAATGCTCTTTATTTAATTATAAGACTAATATATTTTCATTAGCAATAATTGAGAAACTATAAAGAAAAAAACTTTTTAAGGATTTTCCACATTCCTACTACCCTGAAACAACCACTGTTAACATTTTGATGTATTTCAACAGGAATGATTTAGAATGTGCCATTTCTTGTGCCTTGTAACCTTCCAATAGCACTCAGTTGAGAGTAAAAAAATGGCAGGAATGCAGTCTGTTCCAAAACCAATTTCTTGTTTGTTTTGTATTTTAGGGGGTAGTGGGAGGAGAGAAATTATATACAGATATAAACTATGTCAATACAAACATTATCACATTCTAAAATCGTATTTTCATCCTTTTTTACAATTATATTTGCAGAGTGCTTTATGGTCCATTAAAAACATTCCTATATACTATCTTTTTTTATTCTCTTAACAGCCCAGGGCACTAGGTACTATTATTATACACATTTTACAGATGAGGAAATTGAGGATCAGAAAAGTTAAATGCTTTACTGTAGGTCTTTCAGATAGTGAGAGTTTGGACTGAAGCCTAGGATTTCCAATTCAAAGCTGGTACCTCTCTGCTAATTATCCTTACCAAAGAGAACTCTCTCTAATTAGCCTAATAATTTGAACAGCCTCAAAGATATATTAGGAAAGAGCACACTGAGCTTGTGAAAGCGCCAGAATGCAAGTCGGGAGATCTAGGTTGAATGCGTGGTTTTGGTGTTGGCAAATCGTTTACTCTCTCTGGGTTTAAGGGTTGTCCATTAAGGGTTCTTACCTTCTAAGACTAAATTCTATCATTGTAAAGCAAATACAAAAATGTTTAACATGGGAAAACATTTCTGATATGATGCTTTTAAAAATAGCCTCTAAAATGCATTTTAAAATCTACTGTGAGATAACTTCCACCTAAAATGTCAAGAATCTCCAATCTAGCCTAGGCCTGGACCACCTGTCACCCCTAGGAGAATCTACTTTTGAGAATCTACTTTGCTGCAGGCCCTGATCTGGCAGACAGAACTTAGCCAAATATGAGTATCTGAAGTGGAATTCCAAATATGGATATCTTTTTCTAAGAGTATGCTGTTCACTCAGTTGAATCCTGATGAGTGTTTTATGATGCGCTACCTTGTTATTAGCTGGATGTCAATTTGGGATTTTCAGAACACATATACCTTTTAAATCAGATTTTATGAGAGATTCTAAGAGATTGGCTAAATACTCTTTTGCGAGAGAAGGGGAAAGAACCACTGAACTTAGCTGAATTCTCTGAATCCAATATGGGAGACTGAGTTCTTAATCCAAGAAATGCATGTGTTATAGTCACCAGTATCTAGGACTACCAGCCAAGTCAACTTAGGGACCAGCCCCGGCTAACTACAGATGAACTGCTGCTCATATTCTCCTGATCTTTAGACTTTGCAGACCTCCGACTGAAGTAGCTTCTCCACTTCAGGAAGTCTCAGGAAGGACATGGGACCAACAGTCATGATGCAAAGGGAGGGTGTGTACAGCTCTTTCCCATGCTAAAACAGCAAGGCCCTTCTTCTGAACACACTCCATCTCCTAGACTGTTGAACAAACTTGAAAAAGATGATTTTCAAAGCCATACACTTAACCAGATCATTGTGATTTTTCTTTGAGTTCTATTTCTATTTCTCAGCCTGGCTTTCAAGGCCCCTGCCTCCCTAGTCAACTTCTCCTACCATTCTTCTGCCCAGGCTCGACTGTGCTGCCAGGATGAGCACTGTCCTCCTTTCCTCTTTCCCCACAACAGAAATAACTCGCACTTCCTCGCCACTGATCCAACGCCTTTACATTCTTCAAATCTCAACCGTGACATCTCCAGGAAGTCTTTCCAGGTTAGCATGCTAACATACCTTGATAGCTACCATTTTAGATGCTTCTAGCACCTGTTACCCTTGTCATACCTTTGGTTCTTAATCACATGTGGTCCTTTATTACACAGCTGTGTCACATGTGTACCGTAGAGCTCATCAGCTCAACTAGATTTTAATTTTTTTAAGAACAGGAACTCGGCTGGGCATGGTGGCTCACACCTTTAATCCCAGCACTTTGGGCGGCCGGGGACGGGGGGGGGGGGGTGGATCATGAGGTCAGGAGTTCGAGACCAGCCTGGCCAATATGGTGAAACCCTATCTCTACTAAAAATTCAAAAATTAGTCAGGCATGGTGGCACGCGCCTGACTGTAGTCCCAGCTACTCGGGAGGCTGAGGCAGAATAATTGCTTGAACCCAGGAGGTGGAGGTTGCAGTGAGCTGAGATCGTGCCACTGCACTCCAGCCTGGGCAGCAAAGCAAGACTCTGTCTCAAACAAACAAACAAAAACAGGAACTCTGTCACAGAGTGACTTGATGCACATTTAGAGAAACAGAAGAACATGAGGTTGAGAGGCTGGACTTTGTTGACAGATGCCTTCATGTGAATCCACCCATGTTCCTTACTAGTGCGTGACCTTAGCCAGGGGCCTAATATCTTTGCGTATCTCTGTTTTCTTATCTGTAAAATGGGGAATATGATGGTTCCTATCTTTTTAGGTTGTTGGGAAGATTTTAGTAGTGTTTTCAGGTAACATGTTCAGAATAGGACCTGGTGTGTCTTAAAGCACCCAATCGATATTGGCTACCACCATGTAGGAAGGGCTCAATCTCCCATATGCTCTGTGCTATGGGCTGCAGGATACATATATATGCAAATTGGCCTGCACCATCAAGGAACAGGGGTTGGGGAGTGGGGGACAGACCTGGACTCAAATATGTGATAAAACTACACTGTGGTCAGCGAGATCATAGAGGAAAGCACAGGAAACTGCACATCCCCCTGACACCCAGCATTGCTAAATGAGAACTAGGTGCACAATCCATGAGGAATGATGATTTGATTTGAGTGGTGCTGGTTGAAATCTATTAAGTTAGTAATCACATACACAGTACCTCAAAAGAGTCCTTTAGTAGCTTTATAATGCAGAAACCACAGACGGGTTCAATTTGGCAGTGTTATTAAGCAAATAAATGGATTTTTAGATATTTAACTTCTAATCATATGTGAACTTCAGGAAGCTAAATGCTCCAATGACACCGCTAAATACCTCTTTGTTATAAAGCCATGGTTTGACTTTTGAGGCAAAGTCGAGAGCCTGAATTCAACCCCATTAGTTCATATTTTGTCCAAAATGCAGTTTATAATGAAACCAGCAAATTAGGTCCCTTGACCATAAACCTCACAGAAGGAAAGCAAACAGAGCATGAATCAAAAAGGCTTTAGACAGAAGTTAGCTATTAGTAACATATAAATTAAGTGTAAAATCAAAGTTGGGTGGGGGAGTAAGTTCAGTGGTTATGGTCTTAATGTAACCTAACAAAGGCAACCTCAGCACAAATAAAAGTAATTATAATCATAATGTAAACTCTTTCATTATGTTCTTACATAACTCAAGCTCCAAAGAGTAGGCCTCATTTTTAATTCACTGCGACTGTCCTTAACTCGTCACATTGTACCACGTTGCTATAGTCCATACGGTGTCAAAACATCGCAAGCTTTTCCCAGACCTCATCTGTATTTTTGAACAATGGGGTGAGTCACTGTTAGCCACAAGTGTGACTCTGTGGCCACTGGCACTTCGTATTACCAAACTTGCACAACTCTGGCTGAATCACATTAATTAAGTTTTGAGTGCTGCTATTTAAAGTTATTTAATTCTCCCCTAGAGTTACACGGAGTGGGATCTTGGCCCATTGTTTTCAAAGGAGTTTGAAAACTTATACACGGGCCCAATTGTTTTCCTACATATTTAGAGAATGTTAGAACGCACTGCAGCTGCTCCAAGAACTATGGAAGCTTTTCCCAGTCTCTGCGGTCTATTGGCCAAATTTATATTGACGGATACTTCAGAGCATGGATTATTGAGCTAATAGACCACAACGACCCACTATTGTGTGCATCAGAACTGTCACACCCATTTATAAGGCAGATCTGTTCCATGTGACTGAAGAGAAAG